>NC_057866.1:190889153-191189153 GCF_019393635.1 Dromiciops gliroides | reverse complement strand
GAGACCTTTGGTAAATGATTTAGAATTAATGTAACTGTCTGCTGCTCTTACTGAGTCTATAATCAACCAAAACCTCTTTATTCAGGTTGGCTTTCAAAATTGCTTCTGACTAAATATTCATAACCCATCATTCACTGATAATCATATTACCATAAAGAATAAGTACTGGATACTAAAATACTGGAGAAATCAATTGACATATCATTTTAGGCAAAGCCTAGAAATATGCAAACTGGCCTAAAAACTCAAACTTTTCATAGAAAATTTTATAAATTTTGATGTGCAGGGGGAAAAAAAACACCCACTAAAGTCCTGAAACCTCTTTTCTGTCTGTCTCTCCTTATTTGAAATTTAAAACTTTTAACACCTTTTTGAGATGAAATGTGTTTGCAGACAGATTGGTAATGTATTTGGCTTAGAGAATTAAAATCACATATGTTATAAGATATGTGTGAAATATCTTTCTCTTTTCTCAAATGGATATATAAGAACAAAAGTTCCATTATATCCATGGTTTAATTGGCACTCTTTATTTTACCTATTAGAATACATACTATAACTTCAATGTATCACTTTGCTAATTTAGCAGTCTCAAAGATTTAGGGAACATTGACACTTCTACACCCACCTTAAGCTAAGAGGATTGGTGACTAAAGTACCAACCATGAAGACATATTCATTCATAGTAAAGGTTACCAGGAAACATGTGTTCTTTTGTCTGCCTCACTGCTATTTGTAGGCTGCCCATCTTTATCTGGTCTAAGGGAACAAGACTGCATAGCTAGCTGCTCTAGCCATGGAAACAGTTCTATTCCTAGGTGACTTATAGAACATAAGGTCAGTGTGGCTTTATACTAAGATAGAAATAAGGGAACTGTGACTTTTACAAGTGCAACAATCCTTGATAATCAGAAAACTAAACAGAAAGGTTGTAATCATCATAAGTTCATCTTGTTCTTTTGCTATTTTGTAGGTTTGATATTCTGCCCTCTTCCAGGTAAAGGTTTATGAATTTGTTAGTCTTTAGGGGGAAAAAAAAAGGAAAGAAAAGAAAAGTTTTAGCATTGTTCATCATTCTTGACATGGGAGCTGGTTTGTTGGGCTGGTTCATCCAAAGAATTGGCAGGCTCACAGCAAATCTTGTAAAACAGAGAGATTTATTAGAAGAGAGGAATACATGGCAGGAGAAAGTCATGATTGAGGCTGTCTCTCTGAATGAAAGGAGAATTGACCTTTTATAAATTTCAGACAAAAAGGATCTGTGTCAAGTAAAGAGATAGCAAAATAACTGGGGAATGGATGTATTGGGGATTGCATGAGGAGGTATCAGTCACATATCTTTTTGACATACAAAAAATCAATATCTTGATCATATAGAGCTTGCATATCATACTTGCAGACCTTGATAATATTATTGGGGATTACATCATAGAAATGCCTCTAAATATCCCAAGGTCTGCACAAGCCCTAATCCATGTGTAATGGGGGGAAGTGGGGTACAGGTATGGTTAGGAGTTGGGGTTCTTAGGAATTCCTCTTTAAAGAATTACACCCTCTTGCACCCAAAAAGTAGTTAGAATAGGTGGTAGTTGATTTAGGAGCAAGGGAAGGGAAAGGTGGGGGGAGGGAAACCATGAAAGAAATCCTTGGACTTCTCATGGGGAGATAGGCACAAAGCTTGTGACTCAGAGGTACCAAATCTCCTCGAACAGGAGACTGGTAGGTACTTTTATAGAAGACTGATGGGGGGAGGGGTCACCATTTGACTGTGGAAAGTTCCTTTAGTGAGGGAGGACCATCCCCCACTGGTGGTAGCTGGGGGAATTGGGTGAGGAGTGGAGGACCATCCCCCACTGGTAGTGACTAGAGGAATTGGGTGATGGGTGGCTACAGATCCCTCTTCAGGACACAAAGGCCGAAGGCATGCCCAAATTTATCTCCCCAGGGTAAGGGAGACGAGAATGAAGGGTGGGAATCTGAAGCTAGCTCAGTCCAATTTGGTTCCCCTTATCTCTCTAGGTGTTATCTGTCCTCTGGTTTAGTTTCTCAAGGAGAAGATTCCTCAGTGTGCCCCAGAGAAATTCTGGTGTGCTCTGCACCCCATGACACATGGGTCCTGGCAACATGAAATTCTTTAGGTGGGAAACAGAGATTGTTTTTCATTTCTGAAATAATTAGTTTCAGTGTCTAAAGTTTAAAGAATTTTTTTTTCATTTCTGTTAATGTTTAAGGTTTCTGAGTTTCTTGGGGGTCTTACAAGCCACCAGAATTCTAATATTTGATTTTGCTTAGCAACTTGTCTCCATTTACTCAACTTTCTAATATCTGTTCTCTTAGGTTTATTTTGTGTTTATTTGTTGGTTTTCTAATTTTTAATGCATAATAAGCTTCCTAATCTTCAGCTTTTCTATTTTATTAATTTATGTGTTTAGAGATAAAAATTTCCCTTTGAGAACTGCTTTAGTTATAAAAATTTTGGAGGGCCTTTAACTGAAATAGTTTTCTTTCACATATTATTAATATTTTCTATGATTTGTTTTTTGAATTACTTATTATTTAGGATTTCATTGTTAGATCTCTATTTGATGTATTTTGTTTGCCCTCTTTAAACTTATTGTTTTTATTAATTGAATTGATTATCACCTTTGTTGTATTATAAAGTCTTGTAAAATATTTATCACTTTTGCTTTTTTATATTTATTGGCAATATGTAGGTGCCATTTATTTGGTCCTAAAAATTAAAAAAACTTCCATGTGGTGCTAAGAAATATGTACACTCTTTTTCAGTGCCATTTATAGATCCCTTTCTTTTATATTTTTAATATAGTATTTTATTATTTTTTAGTTACATGTAGAGATAGTTTTCAAAATTTGTGTCTATAAGATTTCTAGTTTCAAATCTTTCTCCCACCCCCCTTCCCAAGATAGCAAGCAATCTGATATAGGTTAAATATGTACAATTACATTAAACATATTTCTGCATTAGTCATGCTGTGAAAGAAGAATCAGAGCAAAAAGGGAATAACCTCAAAAAAGGAAAACAAAAAAAAGTAGAAATTGTATGGTGAAATCTGAATCTAGATTCCATAGTTCTTTTTGGGGGGGATTTGAAGAGTATTTTCCATCATGAGTCCTTTGGAACTATCTTAAGCCATTATCTTGATGACAAGAGTCAAGTCTATCACAGTCAACCAACATGCAAAGTTGTTGATACTATGTACAATGTTCTCCTGGTCCTGCTCATCTCACTCAGCATCAGTTCATGTAAGTCCTTGCAGATTTCTCTGAAAATCGCCTGCTCATTGTTTCTTTCCGTTGATTTTTTTTAAACTTTGTGCTCTAAATTTTCTTCCTCCCTTCCTCCTCAACCCTCCCTATAGAAGCAAGCAATTCAATATAAGCCATTCATGTGTAATTATGCCAAACATCTTCACGTTACTCAAATTGTGAAAGAAAATAGAATAACTTTAGCAAGAGGAAATAACAAATAAAACTATACTTCAATCTGTTATCAAATACCATAAGTTCTTTCTCTGTTGATGGTTTGCATTGTTCATACGTCCTTCTGATAGCATCCTGCTCATCATGTCTTTCACAGTTACTATGGCTAACTGTATTACAATTCACCCTATTTCCTTCCCTTGATATTTACTCTATTTTTTATCTTCTTTCACCTTATCCCTCCTAAAACATGTTTTGCTTTTTACTGCCCCCTCCCCAAATCTACCCTCCCTTCCTTCACCTCTCCCCAACCTTTTCCCCACACTATCCCACTTTGCCTCAGGGCAAAACATAATACTATACCAACTTGGGTGTTCATGTTATTCCCTGTTTGAGCCAGTTCTTATGAAAGTAAGACTTACTCACTCTCCCACTCCTTCCCCATTTCCCCCTCTACTCCGTAAGCTTTTTCTTGTTTCTTTTATTTTAGTTACTTTATACCCTTCTACCTCTCCCTTTCCCTTTCCTCCAGTGCATTCCTCTTATCCCTTAACTTTATTTTTTTTTTTTTTTATTTTTTTTTTTTAGTGAGGCAATCGGGGTTAAGTGACTTGCCCAGGGTCACACAGCTAGTAAGTGTTAAATGTCTGAGGCCGGATTTGAACTCAGGGACTCCTGACTCCAGGGCCGGTGCTCTATCCACTGCGCCACCTAGCTGCCCCGCCCTTAACTTTATTTTGAAGATGTCATCATGGGTCAGCTAGGTGATACAGTGGACAAAGCACCAGACCTGGACACAGAGGGTCCTGATCTCAAATCCAGCCCCAGACATAAGCCACCACACCCTGCCTGCCTTACACAAAACAAGGATAAATGCTTTACATATAATAAAATCGCTTCATATTCAATTCACACCTGTGCCCTCTTGGTAAGTATATTCCTTTCAGATGTCCTAATACTGAGAAAGTTCTTATGAGTTGGAAGTATTATCTTCTCATGTGGGAATATAAACAGTTTAACCTTTTAATGTCCCTCATGATTTCTTTTTCCTGTTTACCTTTTTATGATTCTCCAGGGTCTTATGTTTGATAGTCAAGTTTTCTATTCAGTTCAGGTCTTTTCATCACAAATACCTGAATGTCCTCTTTTTCATTGAAGTCTCATTTTTCCCCAAAAGGTTGTACTCAGTTTTTCTGGGTAGGTGATTGTTGGCTATAGTCCCAGTCCCTTTGGAATATCATATTCCATGACCTCCAGTCCTTTAATGTAGAAGCTACTAGATCTTGTGTTATACTGACTGTAGCTCCACAGTATTTGAATTCATTTTTTTCTAGCTGCTTACAATATTTTCTCCTTGACCTGGGATCTCTGGAATTTGGCTATAATATTCCTGGGAGTTTTCCTTTTGGGATCTCTTTCAGGAGGTGATTGGTGGATTCTTTCAATATCTATTTTACCTTCTGCTTCTAGAATATCAGGGCAATTTTCTGTGACAATTTCTTGGAAGATGATGTCTAAGCTCTTATTTTAATCATGATTTTCAGGTAGTCCAATGATGTTCAAATTATCTCTCCTTGATCTATTTTCCACATCAACTGTGGAATCATTTTTGCCCTCTATTTATTTTATTCATTTGGATTTGTTTATTTTGTCTTGATTTCTCATAAAGTCATTAGCTTCTATTCGCTCTATCCTAATTCTTATGCAGTGATTTCATTCAGAGAGTTTAAGTACCTCCTTTTCCATTTGGCCAATTTGGCTTTTCAAGCTGTTGCCTTTTTTCATGACACTCCTGTATCATTCTTATTTATCTTTCCATTTTTTCCTCTACCTCCCTAACTTTTCCCACTACCTCTCTTATTTTCTTTTCAAAGTCCATTTTGAGAGCTTCCATGGCCTAAGATGAATTCATATTGTTCTTGGAAGCTTCGCATGTAGTAGCTTTGACTTTGTTATTATCTTCTTCTAAGGGTGTATTTTGATCTACCTTGCCACCAAAGAAGCTTTTGTTGCTCTGCTGCTTTCTCTGCCTATTCATCTTGACTGTCTATTTCTTTGCTTTTAACTCCTTCTTATCATGTAGCACTGCTTCCAGGACACACTGACCCAAGATAGAGAGAGTCTCAGGGCTTACGATTAGGCTCATTCTCAGCCTGCCTTGCCTGTAAGTAACCACAACCTGCTTTTTCTTTGACCCAGAAGTAGAAGACTGATTGAAGTCTGATTCTCTATCATTCAGAACCTGGCATGACTGTGCCCCTCCCCTGGACGACTGCCACTCAATTCTGCTTACTCATTCAGAATATGGGCACTCATCCTTAGCTCCAGCAGAGACAGCAGTTATTTCCCCCTGGTGGGCTACTGAAAATCCTTAGTGGTCTGTGAGCCAAGTTTCAGAGGAAGCTGCTGAAGCTTCCAAGATTTTGGAGGCATGGTCTGCCTGGGGCTGGATCTGTGCCATGTGCTGAGCTCCTCTCTCACTGTGAACAACAGAAGATTCCAGTCACCTAATAAGCTGTCTATGAATGGAAAATAGTCTCATTCTGTCCTTCTGTGGGTTATGCTGCTCCATGAGTTGTCTTATGGAATTACTTTTGGAGGTATGTGGACATATTTGTCAGGAGTGAGGGAGAGTCAAAGTCTTTCCTCCACCATCATGTTTTAATTTCTTATAGAATTTGTTTGTAAATGTCATTGTTAAATTTAATCATTTTTTCTTATACTTTGTAGACCAGGATTGGCTGTTGTTGTTTTGTTTGTTTTGTTTTGTTTTGATTTTTAACCTGGAGGCTATCTATGTATTCTTTGTTTTCAAAATTTCAAGTTCTAAGAAGTTCCTTCCCTCCTCATTATTTCTTGCAGTAGAGCACTCATGTTGTTTGACTTCTCATGTCCTTCAAGGAGACCCTGAAATTGACTCTATATATCCTGTCATCAAGATCAATATGTTTTGATTACATAGAGATAAGATATTTTTTTAAAAGTATTGGTTTCAGTTTCTCTTCTAACCTGTCCTTCACTTCTGTATATTTGTATTTCCAATCTATTTTTTTTCTTTTACTTCTTTGGAGAAACTTAATAAGAATGATTCAAGGTGTTGTTTGTTTGCTTCTTTTGTTTTGTTTTATGGAGCCAATTATTTCTACTATGCAGGTCATAACTTTTCATGATTTTTACTTTTCTCTTCAATCACTTGGGAGCATTGTGAGTGAGATTTTTCACAACCCTTAGATACAAGTGATTTGACAGTAGTTCCTAAGCAGTTTAAAGACTACAAACTGTGATGATCTTTAGTAGCATAAGAGTAAGATACCTATTGAATGGTACTAAGGAAAACACTAACTTGTCTACTCTACAAGCTTAACCAAAGATTCAACTATCTGACTTCCAATTGTCATAAAGTATAGCTACCCATGAGCTTAAAGGTCAGATAACAAAAATAGTAACTTCTCAGCAATAAGAGACCAATCACAGCTGGAGAGAAGTTGGAAAGCTAAGTTTAACCTATATCGTGGAAAGTCAGGGTAGCTGAGAAAGAACTAAGGGAAATCTAGGCCAGAGAGGCCTATATTAAGGTCAACCAAGCCATCTATCTGTGCTCCTCCAAGATACAGGTTTATTAGTGGTCATTATGCAACACCCCTGGCATATCAAGCAGAGATACCATTCTTTGCACCAGGATGGTATTTCCCAGTAATGTATTTCCCTCCTTTTCCAATGCTTTTCCCTTTCTTTGTTCCTTTCCTGAGGAAGTTTTTCTGTTTATGGCCTTAACCAATTCCTGCCTCAGCCTCTACATCTTTTTGTTTTGTTTTGATTTTTGTGGGCAATGAGGGTTAAGTAAGTGACTTGCCCAGGGTCACACAGCTAGTAAGTGTCAAGTGTCTGAGGCTGGACTTGAACTCAGGTTTTCCTGAATCCAGGGCCAGCACTTTATCCATTGAGCCACCTAGCTGCCCCAGCCTCTACATTGATTATTGTCAATGCACCTTGGGTTTTATACATCCTCAAGTATCGCTATATTAAAACCCTCTGAGCCCTCTCCCTCCCGAGGAAAAGCATAGGACAAAAAGGGGGTCTTGGGACAATTTCCTGTGGTGGATCCATAAAACTGCAGTGCTTGCCATTCCTTTGGTGGGCTACCTGGAACATGAGGCAGTCCTGACTAATTTGACCGTAGCAATTGAAGAGACTTCTAAGGAAACTGTTTTGCGCCTTGAGAGCCTCCAAGAGTCCCTAGATTCTCTAGCCAATGTAGTAATGAACAATAAGATAGCCTTATACTGTTTACTTGTTGCCTAAATTGGGATATGCAAGGTTCAGAATACTTTGTGCTTGGGGCAGCTAAGTGGCACAGTGGATAAAGCACCTGCCCTGGATTCAGGAGGACCTGAGTTCAAATCTGGCTTCAGACACTTGACACTTACTGGCCGTGTAACCTTGGGCAAGTCACTTAACCCCCATTGCCCTGCAAAAACAAAATGTAACAAACAGAATACTTTGTTCTGCATGTATATCATGGCAGACACAGCCAATTGTTCTCCAACTCTATATTCTGGACTTCATGGTTGTTTTCACTATTTGTTCCTTTCATGTTTATAATTTTGATCATTGCATGCCTCCTGCTGTGTGGACTTTATATTTGTAATACTGTCACTTCTTTAGTTGCTTCTAGGATTAAAGCTTTCACTCAAGTTAAGTGTCTATCCCCTTGGGACCCTTGGACACAACTTTTTACTCCCTCTCTCCTTAATTGACAAGGACATCTCTACACCCCATTTTTCAGACTCGAAGAAGCTGCAGAAGATGGACCTTTGCCCTTCTCCCCAGAAATAGGGAAAGGTAGGAAAATTGTGGGAATGTAGTGGGAGCACAAGAAACCTAAAGATTCCAATCCCCAAGGAATCCTTGAACTCCCCTCCCCCCATTCTTGCAGCTCTGTATCCCACCTCAGAAATGAGTGTCGCTGAGCCTGACCCTGGTAAGCTGATAAGCTATACCAAGGTCTCCAAGATGATATACAAGATATAGATGGGCACTGCACATCTTATTGATGCCTCATTATTAAAAAATCCCCTTCCTGTTGTTTGCATTTTTCTCCCAGTGCTTTGTAATGCCCTTCCTTTTCTTTGTTTTCTAAAGATACACAAGACCACATCTTCTCTTACTCCAGTGGGACAGTTCACCAAGGTGATCTGTTCCCTGGCTGTATCCCTCTCCCATAATAAATCTCTTTTTATTTCATAAGATTCGTGATGAGCCTTTAATTCTTTGGGGGAGCTAGCCCCCCCTCCCATCCAGGTCACAAGTCTTCCCCAAAAAAGGAGTCATTCTATATAAATATTTGTGGATCCTGAGTTTTGGGGTCTTTGGGTCCTAGACCTGAGACCAGCTTTATTGTGAGACAGGATCCCTCTCTCAATAAATCTGTTTTCTTTGGCTTAGAGACTGTGTTTTTCTTCATCTAATACTCCAACTTAGAAAATTTTGCAACAGCATCATGTTGTGGTTCCATGATCCCTTCAGAATTCAGAGGATCCTCTGCTTCATCAGGCATTGATTCAATTTCCTATCTTTAATATTTATTTAGAGATAGTTGGACTCATTTGGATGACCTAGAGACAATCTCTTCTATAATGAATATTTTCCCTTTTGATTTATCTGCTTCTGCCCAAATTCTTTAGTTAAATTGTCTTACTTTTGAGACCTTAGTTCATTTCTCTGTTTTCCTTATATTCCTTATATTCTGTTTGTTCACTTTCTGACCAAAAGGTAAAGACCTTTCTGATGGAACTTCTGAGAGTTACAGCTCAAGGTTATTTTAGCCTCCTATCACATTGCAGGGATTCACTTTTCTTCACTCTCAGTTCCTGCCGCTAGTGGGCAGTGACAGAGTTGTAGAATTAGCCTTAGAGGGATACTAGTCCCTTGGCACAGCATCAAGCACATGCTGGTGTTCTGCCCTAATTCCTCTTTAATTCTCTGGCTGAGTGCTGATGCCCCAGGCAAAGCAAGCTTCAGCTTTCCTATCCCTATGTCTCCTCTTTGAGGGGAAGGCAGAGCTGAGGTATAAGTCTTACTAAAGAAAGGTTTGGGGGCAGAGAAAATAGCAGTAATGAGGAAATTGTTGAATGAATCTCATAGCAAAATTCTGTAAAATTGAATTATTTTACCAGATTGTTTGGGTCGATGGGGAAGGGGTTACTGAGTGAATTTTTAGGGATTAAAGATTAACCTTCCTATCTATTAATTAATTCAGTATGTTTGGGACAAACTGCCTCAGTTTATCCAAATAACTCAAGGAGACCACCAAGTCAAGCAGAGACAGATTTATTACATCCTCATGAGGATGGGCAAAACCCAATTACACATTGAAGTCTTGCAAAGATATGCCCAATCCTCTAGGTTTTTATAGTAATCTTGAAAAGGACTGTCCCCACATACATCTAGGGTGGATGAGCTCACAATCTAACATCCAATCCTGTCTCACCCAAGATGCGTACCCAGCTCGTGATCCATGTATGGAGACATGTCCAAGAACAAAGGGGAGAAGGAGAAGGGGTACAAGTCTGAGGAATGTCAAAGAAAGAGGGAGGCAGAAATCACTCCCTTATCTGACTGCAATTTATCATGACAGGGACTGAGATTCTGACATGTGAGAGGGGAGTTTTTTATTACAGGCCATAAATTAAGGTGTAGCTGGCATGTGGGAACTAAGCAAAAGTAAAGTAAATAGTGCTAATTGGTAGAACTGTGACAAGTAATAAAACTTACTGGGGGACTGGATATCTCCCAGACCCCATCCCCAAAGTTTACAGAACTGTCCCAAGTCCATTATCTCAACAATAAAACTTAAAGGAGACAGTGAGAATTTGACAAGCAATTAACTTTTAGGCAAAGCAAGAGGCTAGCTATTCTGGCGGGGGCTAGGTATCTTTCAGACTCCATCCTCAGAGTTTAATCTGACTCAAATCCATAATTGTCCCACACAGGTATTTACTTCATGAGACTTCTTGGTGACATACTCTGCTGACACAGCTTCAATTATTTCATCTCTTGTGCATAGTTCTTATTCTGGATTGTTTGAAGAGTTGGTGATTGGAGAATATTTCTAATTCTCTATAATGTTGATCACTTGACCAGAATTGTGCAATAGTTTTCTGATTGATCTCCTTGCCTCAGGTATCTCTGAATGTCAATATATCTTCCACTTAAGTGACAAAATTATTTTGGAAAGCATTGCTCTGACCAAATCACTTCTTTCCTCCTATTCCTAATAAACTATAATGACTCCCTATTAGGTCCAACAACAAATATAACATTTGTTTGGCATTTGATGCTATTTACAAGGCCCCTTCAAGCCCTTTCAGGTTTCTTGTACTCCTTTCCATTTATTCTAGGATCCTGATATACTGATCATCTTGCTGTTCTTCAAACACAACAGCCCATCTCCCAACTACATGACTTTTTAGTGTCCATGCTGCATGCTTGGGGTACTTTCCCTCCTCGCCTTTATCTCCTGATTTTCCTGTCTTCCTTCATGATTTAGCTGGAATCCGATGTTCTGTGGGATGTCAGAACAACTCTTCCTGAGTTCAAATCTGGCCTTGGACACTTAATAGCTATGTGATCATGGGAAAATCATCTGACCCTGTTTGCTTCAGTTTCCTAATCTAGAAAATGAGTTGGAGTAAGAAATAGCAATCCATTTCAGTATCTTTACCAAGAAAACCCCAAATAGGGTAATAAAGAATTGCACACAACCGCAAATTGACTGAACTACAAGTCTCTCTCTCTCTCTCTCTCTCTCTCTCTCTCTCTCTCTCTCTCTCTCTGTATATATATATATACACATATGTCTATATCTATATCTATATCATCTATGTCTGTCTGTCTATATCTGTATTATCTATGCCTATGTCTATATGTATGTCCAAATACCACATACATGTATATATACCCACATATATGCCTATATCTATATATGTATGTGTTTCTATACATACATAAATACATACATTTGCACATTCTCTCCTCCTTTAGCATGTGGTGTCAGAAAGCATACTTCCCCACCTTTTTTCCATCACTTATTACTGTACTTGGTAAATAGTAAAAACTTAATTAGTGCTTGTTTTTGCACTACCAAAATTTTTGTCCCCATAAATCTTCTTTTCTCTAATTTAAGCACCAAGAGTTCCTTCGATCAGTCCTTTTATGACATGAACTTTAAACCCTTTATCTTCATTGCCCCTTTTCTGGATGTACTATAGTTTATCAATTTCCTTCCTAAAATGTGGTCCATAGAAAAGAATACAAAACTCCAGATGTGGTTGAATTCTTCCCTCTGAGCACATCCATTTGGCACCAATATCTTAATGGCTTTAGAATCCAATTCCCTTTTTGTGTGTACAAAGCTTCACTGAAGAAACACATATAGCAACAATTATAGAGAAGTGGGCAATTGAGTGAATGTGGATTTTCCCAATATGCAAAATGTGGGATTTTCTGCAGTGAATATAATGATTACACAAGTCAGCACAAATCCCAACATGAAAACCAAATAGGAACACAAACACATTTTGTTACAGGGTTATCTTTCCAAAGAGCCTGAAGCATTAAGACACAGTGGAACATTTCATCTTGACTGAAATGTAGCAAAGTTTATCTTAATGCTGAAATAATCAGAAAACAAGATATATGTACTTGTTTTTGCCTCCTGAATGTTTTGAAGTTCTGTGTTAAGAAAATAAGCACTAATTTTTCGAGTTACTAAGCATACTCTCTTACAGGTCCAATCTTGTTCTTGCAGTACAGAAATTCATGAGCACATAGATATCAAAGGAAATTTCCTAGGATTAATGTAATTTAAAGCTGGAAGATATTTGAAAGGTGAATCATCTGATCCAATGTTCTAAATTTAAAGATTAAGAAGCTTAAATCCAAATGTAGAGAGTATTTGACCCAAGGTCACACACTTGGATACATTCTCAAGAATTAGAACCCACTCTCCTTGAAGACAGAAGCTATTCTAGAATAAGATCAGACCCTGAAACAAATTGTCTCTATCAAAGGCATGTGATAGAGAACAGCTTATTTGAACTTGAAGGAAATAGCTTTAATTGATAAGAAATTTCCTTTTACTCTTTTTTATTGGGTTGTAAGATTCTAGTACTAAAGCTGGTAGTAACATCAGAGGTCTATTAATCTAACCCTTTCATTTATAGATGAAATAACTGAGGCCCATATAAGTTGAATGACTTGTCCAAAGTGAATTGACATCAGAGTAGAATTTTCACAAAGATACTATCTCTAGAATCAGCACTCTTTACAAATGTTACCATAAATCGTTTCTTACTTAAATTCAATACTCATGATGTGCCAGGTCCCACTGGTAGTCCAGTAAAGGTGCATGTTGGCATGCCTTAACATTCTCTTCTAATTAGTACTTCCAATAGATCTTTATAAATCCAGAAAGGCAAGAACAAAGAACGCCTGACTCCCAAGGGAAGTTACAAATTCTATAGTTCAGACTAGATAGCTGGTAACCTGCAAGATTGCCTGATAATAAATTCACATATCAAAGGAATTGAAATTCTAGAAGAAAAATATATGTATAGTTGTAATTATTTGCCTATTAGGATGCATTCTCCTTAAAGAGAGGTACTTTTTTGTTTTGGGTTCTTTATTTCTTTACTTAGGGTTTAACACATATCAGGCACTTACTAAATGCTTGTTGAGTAACAGACTAATGTTTTGCCTCGACATTGGGTGCTCACAGTCATTTAGCCCAACTCTCCCAGCTATCAGTTGCAGAAGCACAAACTATGGGAACTAGAAAGTATTACAGAGATCACCTAGTATAAATTTCTAATTTTATAAATGTGGAAACTGAAGCCCTGATAGAAAAAAAAAAGTGATATGTCTACTACTGTAGCTAGCAACTGTCATCTAAGGCTAGAAGAGAGGTTCTATATGCCAAAGGACTCCTAGCCATCAGATGGGCAGATGCACTGGAGACCTTGAAGCTAATGGACCTAAAAGTCATAGACTGAGCTTCTTAAACTTATAAGATCAGAAACAGAATTTTGTTTTGTTTTGTTTTGTTTTTTCATAGTGTGACTTCTGGGAGTTTTTTTTTTTTTTTTTTTTTTTATCCTGGATGTGAGTGGAAATGATCCTAAATATGGCCAGCTAGATGGTACACTGATTAGATTAATGGAACTGGTATCAGGAATACCTGAGTTCAAATCTATCTTCAGACACTTAGTAGCTGTGTGTCACTGGTCAGGTCACTTAACCCAGTTTGCCTCAGATCTTTAGAAATTATTTAAGAAGATAATGTCAAATCACTCCTGTATCTTTGCCCAGAAAATCCCAAATAGGGTCATGACTATTTGGACATGACCGAAAAGACTAAACAACAAAGACACACTGAACTTATACTTGCTTCCACCTGTGGTCCACACTCCTGCTTCCCCAGTGATTGGACTGATGAGCTATGACTATTTATATATCTTCCTCTCCACTAAAATAACACTCAAACATCACAGGTCATTGGTGAGGAGAGCTCCAAATAAACCTTGCTGGCTTTGCTGTTTGACCAGGTTTCAAATTTCTCCTCCAGCGCCTACCATGTAGGTGACCCTTAGTTTCCCAAATTGTAGTCTGCATTTCCTTTTTTTAAAATTAAATTGAATTAAATTTTTTTAGTGAGGCAATTGGGGTTAAGTGACTTGCCCAAAGTCACACAGCTAGTAAGTGTCAAGTGTCTGAGGCCGGATTTGGACTCAGATCCTCCTGACTCCAGGGCAGGTGCTCTATCCACTATGCTACCAAGGTGCCCCTACATTTCCTTTTTATTAAATGTGCATACACACACATGCACAAGAATGTTCATGTAATAAATACAAGGGTAGGCAATACAAAAGCATAGAGATAGAGAATGAAATGGGGAATTTCCTGTATTTCACCACCTTTGATGGTATGTTCCTTAGATTTGTATGTGTATTAATGTAGCATTCTAGAAAATATTCAAATATTCAAATATTAAATGAAATAACAAGAAAAATAGATAAAAATCTATTCGTGAAAATGAAAAAAAGCTAGCATTTATATAGCATTTTAAGGTTTTAAAGCACTTTTATATATGTTACCTCATTTGATCTTCATAACAATCCTAAAATGCAGGTGCTATTATTAATCCTCATTTTCCAGATGGGGAAATTGAGACTAGGCTGAGGTATTTTAAGAGACTTGCCCACAGTCACACAGGCAGTAAGTCTCTGAAGTGAAATTTGATAGCAATACTTCCTGACTTAGCTTCCAGCACTCTGTCCACCACCTGAGTTCTCCAAGTCTTATTTTATATCATCTTCGGAATTGTTTGTAAGCCATTATACTATAATGCATGTGATTAACAGTTGGGCACATTTTTTTGATACATGTATGTGAAAAATATTCCACCCAGATTAAGTTTAAACAATATCTTCTGTTGAAAGCGGGAATTTGATGATGAGGTGCCAGGTGGTTAGGGTGCTATACTTTGAGGGAAAACTGTATCTCCTGTTCTCCCTACCTTGTAATGCTCCCCTAATGATAACAGTGCTGAATCCAATGGTATATTCCCATCCTCTCCTTTCCTGCTTCCCTCCCACAGTATTAAGTCCACCATGGGCTTAAGTATCAGGTATCTGAGAGGTATGCACATCTGTTCACCTTCTTTCTTCTCACTATATCCTCCAACTTGATCTGAGATACAGAATCCCAGCTAATTAGAACTCTCCAGCCCAACATGGGACAGTGACAAGGAATCCTCAGATGTCAGTCAGTACCTTAGGAGATTTTTTTCAAAGCAAAACAATAAAGAAACTAACACAGAAATCTAACTCTCACATGTCTTCACTGCTTCTTTAGCTCCTTTCATTCCCAGGATAAGCTCTTTTTCACTTGGAAATTTTGGAAAACTTTCTATTTCATGACATCTGCCATGCCTGCCCTATTTCCTATATTCTTACCCTGTTCCCAGAGAACTTCTATAATAGTCCTCTTGGCACTGAGGCTGTCGTTTATTATCTAGAAAGAAGCAAGCCAACCTACTTGATATATTGCAAACTTTGGAGCTAGAAATTTTCAGAAACCCTTCTTACCACTAGTCAGTCAATCAACAAGCATTTATTAAGTCATACTATGAGCCAGGTACTGTATTAAGTATTAGGGATATGAAGAAATGCAACAAAATAGCTCCTGTTCTCAAAGATCTTACAGCCTAATGGATGTGACAACAGAGGGAAGGCACTAGCAGTCCTCTAGCCTGATGACCTTGAGAAGGAGGACTTTGAACACTCCCATGTTAGATGTATAGCTGTGTGACTCAGTAGGGAAGGAGGCAAAAATGTTGCAATCCTTAATCTCAAGGTAACAGCGATAAATATGGTATACCTTTCTACATTGCTTGCTCATCTATGAGTTGTATTTTGATAATTCTTTATCAATAAAATTGGTTCCTTTATAACACTGTATTTTGTTTTATGCATTTAAAAATAATATTCTGAGAAGGGATATATAGTCTTTACCAGAATGCCAAAGGGATACATGACATATTTTTGTTTTGTTTTGTTTTTGTTTTTTTAGGGCAATGAGGGTTAAGTGACTTGCCCAGGGTCACACAGCTAGTAAGTGTCAAGTGTCTGAGGCCGGAATTGAACTCAGGTACTCCTGAATCCAGGGCCGGTGCTTTACCAATGACATATTTTTTTTAAAAAAAGGCTAAAAACTCTTGACCCATCTGGGTTTTATTCATGTCAGATTTTTGGAGAAGATATGACTTGTATTCTAGAACCTATTAAGATGCAAATAATGAAAAAAGTCATATTTTTTTCCTTCCTTCCTTCCTTCCTTCCTTCCTTCCTTCCTTCCTTCCTTTCTTTCTTTTCCTTCTTTCCTTCCTTCCTTTCTTTTCCTTCCTTCCTTCCTTCCTTCCTTCCTTCCTTCCTTCCTTCCGTCCTTTCTTCCTTCTTTCTTTCCTTCCTTCCTTCCTTCCTTCCTTCCTTCCTTCCTTCCTTCCTTCCTTCCTTCCTTCCTTCCTTTTCATTTGGGTCTCCCTCTCTCTGCCAGGATGCTAGGTGGCTCAATAGATAGATAGAGTGGCTAGATCTGGAGTCAGAAAGACCAGAGTTCAAATCCAATCTCAGACATTTACTAGCTTCATGACTCTGGACAAGTCACTTAACCTATGGTTTCCTCAGTTTTCTTTTACTGTACCATGTGGATAATAATAGGACCTACTTCATAGGACCACAACTCATACAGTTGTGAGAATCAGTTGAGAAAACATTCCTAACCCATAGTGCTTCATAGAGACTTATTATAATCTATTACAAGCTGGAACAGTGAGGGATATTCACAGCCACCAATGCTACTCTGATCATTTTAGGAACTTTGACCTGCTCCATTTCTGACTGAGGTGGGTTTATTCTTTCTTATGGAACCTGGGAATATGAATGTAGAACTAAGTGCATGAACCCAGTTGACAGCCTCCTACTGTCATTTTTTTCCCCATGTGAGATTTAAAATTGGATATTAGATCATAAATCTTTCCTCTTTAACCTTTCCCTTAATTTATCTCCCAGACTAATAAATGGAAGAAGCTTCTGGTTTTCTAGTTAGAGCTTTTATTGTATGATAGTCACAAGGTGATGTTGATTAGAAGGATAGGAAAGTAGAAATACAATACAAATTGTCTTAAGTCTAAGCTTAGTTTATATTCTGTATAAAACTCACCAAAAGCCCAAGGCCACCTTTGGGGAGAGAGAGAGAGACCGTGTCAAGCGCGTGCTGCTGCTAACCGCGAGCCGGGCCGAGTCGAACTCCAGTCAGCATCAATCTGTGCATCCCAGTCAGGAGACCAGCAGAGCAGGAAAAAGCTCCCACTTCCGTTCTCTCCTTGCCTTTTAAGCTCACACCCCGGAAGTCGAGTGCGTAGCAGGCAGTCTGACGTGCGCAACAGGCAGACTGGCGTGCGGAGCTCATGCCATTGGTCTCCTCCCCGAAAGGGCGGTCCTTCAAAAACTGGCGTCTTTCAGTTATCCTAACTGACTGTTAAAAAAACTTTCATTTTTTTTACCACACCCACTACCATTAATAGTCATCTTTCTGTCACTTCTTATCTGTGGATGTATTCCATTCAAGTATAGTGGTACTTTGGGGAATCATGGTCTGAAGAGTAATATTTTATATTGAAGTAGTGCTGAACATAATTTGGTTGATCCAACTTTCTCTCAAGATCACAAATACAATATTTTTGCTTGATTGCCAAGAGGTAGAATAGTCAGCTGACATTTCAAGCTCTCTTATCTTTAGTGGACAAATGGTACTTTTTTAGGAGCATACTATTTTAGCTTTTCTAAAGTATACACATAAAATTCCATCTGTATCAGAGGTATAATATTGCCTCCTAACTTAGTGTCTTTGAGTGTTATTTTGTTTGTATTTTCTCATCCAGAGCCCATTTTTCATGTTTTCTTATATCCTTACCTTAATAGCATTCCCCAGCTATTTGAATATTGTTGTGATGATTGTTATTATTTGTTTGTTTGTTGTTTTGTTACTAATTTTTGGTAATTCTGGGCCAGGTGGCATTCTTTTAGAAAAGTATAGTAATCTAGAAATTCAATTAAATTTCCATTTTTCCTTCAATGCATTCTTTGGGGTGAGTTGTAATACCACCTAGTGACAAAAAGGCAGAAATGCAGAGCTTTATAAAGAAGTAATGACAAAAGTTGTGGTGTAAAATCTCTTGGATAATTTGGAACAAGTTGGAAGAAAATATTTTTCTAAATAAAAATCATTTAATTCTATTATCTCCATAATTCTATTCTCCTTTACTTAAAAAAAAATGCAATGGTACTAGCAGAGACTTCTACCTTCCATCTGTGTTTTCTTTTGCTTTGTTTTTAATTAGCTAATTAAAAGAATAGAATTATGGAGATTTTTTAAAGTTTTGGGTAAGCATATATTAACTTATTAATATAATACCAGTAAAGGATTGACCAAAAGTCTTCCTAACTTCTCATGGTCTCAGGCCACATGATAGAGAAAGCAGGGAAAGAGCCTCAGCATGGCAGTTAGCACGAGCAGGAGAAAAGCCCCAGAAGACTTATGCTGTCTCCCTGAGAGACAACACATCGTCTCAAGGGGACCCAAGAAAGTTCAGAAGACCTACCAGGCCTACACTGTCCTAAAAGAGAGTGAGAGGGTCTAAAACCCCAAAAGTTTCTAATGGCATCTTCCAAAGGTTTTTATCCTCTTTTGACACCTTGATCAAAGCTAATTGGTTAGCAGCATTTAGTTCCATTGGTTGACATGATTTAAAGGTGGTCGACATTAAAATGAACTCTACAAATGACATCAGGGAAAAACATGCAAAAAACTCTCACTCAAGTTACTTAAGGCATATTCTAATATCTAGGTGTGTTTTGATTAGTCTTTCACAAAAGACTCTGTCTCCATTTCTTTTATTCCCTTGGTTTTGTCCCAGTTCAAGGATAACTGGACTTTCTGCAGTGGTGGGGAGAAAGGACTGAGAAACTGACATCAGGGTCCCCCACAAATCCATTATTAATAACTATTTTCTCACACATCATTCATACTATATTAAGCAAGTGTATAATATATACTCAAAAGTAATGTGTTATATTCATTTAAATTACTTCAAATATGGGGCGGCTAGGTGGCGCAGTGGATAGAGCACTGGCTCTGGATTCAGGAGGACCTAAGTTCAAATCCAGCCTCAGACACTTAACACTTACTGTCTGTGTGACCTTGGGCAAGTTACTTAACCTTCATTGTCCCGCCCCCCCAAAACAAATCTTTGTTGTTCTCACATGAATACTGTCTGATATTTCTCTAACAGAATCTTTATTCCAAAGCTTCATCATGCTGTGGAGGTGAACTATGTTCCTCATAAAGCTATGCCAATAAAGCTCAAGATCCTACAAGTCCTTATCAAACTGTGGATTTCGGTTTGCTGTGGTTTTTTTTTGGGGGGGGGGATGGGAGGGCAATTGGGGTTAAGTGACTTTCCTAGGGTCATGCAGCTAATAAATGTCTGAGGACAGATTTGAAGTCATGTTTTCCTGACTCCAGAGCCCAGTGCTTTATCCCTTTAGCCACCTAGATGCCCTTTCATGACAGATCTGGTGATTAATTGTATGTCTGTGGTCCGGGGACCACTCTGAGGATATTCAGACACTTATTCCTGTAGAGTTAGTCACCAAGTTATGAATTTTGCTCAGCAGCTTATTAAAATGATCTATTCAGGTATGGAGGACTTGTATTCTACAGCAATGCAAGGATAAAATTAAATGGTTTGAAGTAACTGGACACAACATTAGTAAAGTCAAAACAGTATCAAATCACAAGAAAAGATTCCTTCTATTCCAATATGTTATACTCGAAAGAGAGTTTTCCAAGAAGGAAATAGCAATAGCTCCCCTCTGCACAAACTAGTATCTCCTAACACTTGTCTTCTTGCTGTTCTTCACACACACTGCTCCTTCATCCTATACTCTGCCTTTTTACTGTCCCTCGTGCCCGGGATACTCTTTTCACCTCCAGTTTCTTTCACTTCTGTATTCCTTCAAAACTCAGTTTAAATTCTACCTTCACCAAGACCTTCACCCTTCTCAGTGACCCTTCCTCTTCCCCTCCTCCCATTTGCTAGTGTCTTTTTTTCTGACTTTATCTCCTATTTACAATGTATATCTTGTATGTACATAATGTTTTCTATGTAGTGTCCCTCACCTGCTACCCTCATTAGACTGTGAGGTCCTTGAGAGCAGGAACCATGTTTTAACCTTGCTTTACATCCTCAGGGCTGAGCACAGGGCACAGTAAATACTTTAAAAGATGTTCACTAATTTCTCTTGACTTGAATGACAGTGCTGCCTCTTTACTTGTAGAAAGCCAACAATTGATATATGTCTCAAAAAGATCAAAAAAGAAAAATTATCTATATTTTAAGTATTTATAGCAGCTCTTTTTTGTGGTGGCAAAGAATCGGAAACTGAGGAGATGCCCATCAATTGGGAAATAGATAAATTATGGTATATGACTGTGATGGAATACTATTGTGCTGTAAGAAATGATGAAGGGGGGCAGCTAGGTGGAGCAGTGGATAGAGCACTGGCCCTGGATTCAGGAGTACCTGAGTTCAAAGCCAGCCTCAGACACTTAACACTTACTAGCTGTGTGACCCTGGGCAAGTCACTTAACCCCAATTGCCTCACTAAAAAAAAAAAAAAAGAAATGATGAAGGGTATAGTTGCAGAAAAACCTGTGAAAACTTATATGAACTGATGCAAAGTGAAATATGTAGAACATGACCACTCTACACAGTAACAGCAATACTATAAAAATAATCGACTGTGAAAGACTTAATAGCTCTGAGCAATGCTATGATCCATCACAATTCCAAAGGACTCGTGATGTAAAATACCTCCAGAATACAGATAGAAACATAATTTTTTTTTCCTTTTAAAAATTTTAAAATGTGGCTAATGTGGAAATGAAAAAAATATATGTATACATATATCTACACACATACATATGTTATCTATATAAGAATGATTTCATATGTATAATGCATAGCATATTTATTGGTGGGTGGGGTGGTATGGAGGGAGGGCAAAAATATGGGACTGAAAATAAAAATACAATTTTAAAAGGAAGTTAACTATCCCTCTATTTCTTGTCCCTAAAGTCAAATTTCTAACATTACACAGTTC
Organism: Dromiciops gliroides; assembly: GCF_019393635.1. Classification (NCBI taxonomy): domain Eukaryota; kingdom Metazoa; phylum Chordata; class Mammalia; order Microbiotheria; family Microbiotheriidae; genus Dromiciops; species Dromiciops gliroides. Next base: position 191,167,929 of record NC_057866.1, on the reverse strand, counting down.
AAAAGTACCTATCTGCATTAGTCAAAGAGCCTCAGCAATGGTCTATGTACTGAAGTAACTATGGGAATATTTTGACCATATCCTCAATTGACCCTGGTCATTTCAAATTAAAATTTTTATCTTAACCTTTTATGTATCATTTTCTCAGAACCCCATCTCACAGCATAAGCACATATGCCCACACATGTATGTATAAAGAAATTTAAGTTGTAATTTTTCATTTAATAAACATTTAAAATGTCATTTTCCTTTCTTAGTAACCACTACATAAAATAAATAGAGCCCTCAGTATATAGCTGAATAGTCTAGCAAAACAAATTCCCTCCCTGAAATTGTCATAACTTCCCATGACACAATAGTATTTAATTACACTCATACGTCACAATTTGCTTAACCATTCCCCAACTGAAATCTCCTTTAGTTATTAATTTTTGGTTATTATGAAAGGTCTACTATAAATTATTTTTTCCGTTACATCTGTCTTTTTCCTTTATGTGATTTCATTTAGGTATAGGCCTAGTATTAATATAGATGGGTCACGGGTTTACACATTTTGGTAACTTTTAGGGCACAGTTTCAAAGTACTTTCCAGAAAGGATGGACCAATTCACAGCTCCCCTAACAGTGCAGTAGTCTGTTATCTCATTGTTCCTCTAACATAAGTCATTCTCTGCTTCTGTTATCTTTGTCTATCTGATAAGGTGGAACCTCAAAGTGGCTTTAATTTGATTTTCTCTAGTTAATTGTTAATTAATTTGATTTTGTCTTGTTTATCATTTATCTACTGGAGAATAGTTCTTGATTTTATGAATTTGAATCATATCCTTATGTCTTTGCATGTAAGATATTTATCAGAGAAACCTGTTAAGAACGATTTTCCCCCAGATACCTGTTTCCCTTCTAATTGTTACTACCTTAGATTTGTTTGTGCAAAAAACATATTTTTGATCTTATAATCAAAATTGTTTATTTTGTTTTCTTTAGCCTTTCTATTACTTATTTAGTCATGATGTCTTCCCTTATTAATATCTAAAAGGTAATTTCTTCTTTGCTCCTCTAATTTGTTTATAATATAACCTTTTAAATTTTTAAATTTAAATTTTTTTTTTTTGGTGAGGCAATTGGGGTTAAGTGACTTGCCCAGGGTCACACAGCTAGTAAGTGTTAAGTGTCTGAGGCTGGACCCGAACTCAGGTCCTCCTGACTCCAGGGCCAGTGCTCTATCCACTGCACCACCTAGCTGCCCCTTAAATTTAAATTTAAGTCATGTATCCATTTGGAAAATAGATTGGTGTATGGTGTGAGGTATGAATCCAAACTTAATTTCTGTCAGACCAATACAGTTTCCTAGAATATTTTGTGAAATTGTGAGTATTTCCCCTCAGTAACTGGGGCAGTAGAATATTTAAACTAAAGATATTTTTTAATGAACTCTCACAACAAAAGGCTGGGGTAGGCAATTATAACTCCCATTTCCCAGGTCACTGCAGTGAAGGTGAAAAGATGGTTAAAATGAGCCTTGTAAAAGCTAGTATTCTGGGAGCTGCTGTGACCAATTGTAGAAAAGACACGTAAGAAGAGTGCTCAAAGAAGAAACAAAGCTGGGTAAGAAGGTAACAAGGAAACAAAACTAGAGATCCAGCATCATTACAAATTAATTTGCAGTTACCATATGGGGGGGAAATGTTTATTTAGGAGATTTCTAAAAACTATCAAGAATTATGCCATACAAGTTCTCGTTCCTCATAATGCATTTGTGAATTCTACATTATGCCTAGTAAAGTTCTTTGCACATATTAGGTAGTCTTTAAATATGTAAATGAATAGATAAGAGGAAATATTTGTAATATACTCCACCCCTTTTGCCCCCATTTTTACTTTAGTGTATTCCACTCAGTAACTTTGGGTCCAAATGAAATCTATGACTTCATTGACATAGGGAACTTTTGGGGTGAATAGTCCTTCCACCAATGCAGAAAAGCAATTGTCCATAACTCATAATCTTCACAAATAGATGTCTCTTATGTGTGGCATGTCATTAACAGAAGCAAGGCCTGAACCTGGTCATCCTGACTCCTTGGCTACATTTCTATTTACTATATGCCATGCTGCCTCTCAGCCCTTGTCCTGTATTAAATCTCAGTGCAAGAGTGGGAGGCCTTAGAATACAGAAATCAGCTTTTGTGATCCCAGATACGGCATTGTTATTCTGCAGAATTGGTCATATACCTCTGTACCAGTGAGGTTAAGTCATTATTCAAGAGATAAGAATGTCTCAAATGCATTATGGTGTTTATACGACCCCATTTTGTAATGTTAGGCTTTGGAATTTTATGTACTGCTTACTCATTAATTCTATTATGTTTTTAACTACACCAAATGCACTCAGTCAGGATCATTTCCAGCTTACTGCAATGGCAGCCATAAAAAATGCATTAAGAAATAAATTGGGATGTCTAGATGCACCATCTTCAAGATTCATTAAGATGACTGGTTGTTAAAATATAGAGAAACCATTTAATTATGTTATATGATAGTGGGCTGGAGTGAGGCCATAGCAATATAGCTCTATAAAGATTTACCAGCTCATTTGACTGAAGCCAGGAGTCACCATCTAAGACTCCTCAAAGGAACTGAAGTGTAATAATAGTTTATTAATCTGGGGACAGGCATTCTGAGAAACTTCGGAATCCAGAATGGCACTAAACACAGGGGAAACAAAGAAATCCAAAACCATGTCTGACTATAAGTCTGGTGACTAAGAAGCCACCCATGAGAATGTGACCAATACAGGGAAAAGAGCAGGAAACTGGAAGTCACCAGATCTAGATTTAAATCCTAGCTCTGCGTTGATACTATTACTATATGTGTGCCCCACAGCAGTCACTCAGCAAGCATCAATAAGTATGTCAGATGTAATGAGATTTTAGAAGGGGGTCTTTACAAAGGTGGTACAAAAAGGATGGGATCAAACCAATGAAAAGTCTATGGCGCAATTTTCCACCAGTACATACAGGAGACAATTGACTTAAGATTAGAAAATATATTATCAGTAGAGTAACTCAGCTCTGGGTAACTGGGAACCTATTTTCTCCTTTGTGTGGGTTACTCATGAAGCTTACCTTAGGCCTGATGTTTCTTTTCAGCTGCCTTTCCTCAGTGTGTCTAATTTGTCCATGGCCCTCAATGTAGACAATGCCTCCATTTAATACTATTCTGGAAACTAGGGTGCTTCTTGGACTACCATTCTCCAGCCCCAAGTGAGTCAGGTGATTGCTGAGTGATGATAGAATATCAACTGAGTTTCTCAGTTTTCCAAAAGCTAAAGAGACACAGTGGTCATGACCAAGTTTCTCAACCAATCCTGAAAAGATTTCCTTTTCCATCCTGTAAAATTGGCTTTGATTGATACAATAGAGTTGTCTAGGGACTTGTTCATACTTAATTCATTCCTTAGGTTGATTGAATTAATTGAGGTATTCTCACCTCACAAAGTTATTAGAGCTGAGTGGAGTAAGATTGATTGACTCAAACCATGCTTTTGAACTTAGGAATACTTGAAATGCTTTCTTTTCCAAACCATTTTTCACAGTCTTGACTTGGGTTCAAATTCCACTTTGGACAATTACTAATTATCTGACCCATGGCAAGTCATTTAATCCTTATCTGCCTCAGCTTCCTCCTCTGTAAAATGAAGTTGACAATCTATAGACTTGCTGGTCTCAAAGGCCTTTTTGAGCTCTAAATCTATTTTATATATATATATATATATATATATATATATATATATATATATATATATATATATATATACACATTTATATAGATAGATATAGATATATTTATACACACACATTTATATATGTATATATATGTATACGTATATTAGAGCTTGAATTGATTGCTTGGGGAAAGGCTACTTCAACCTCTGATCCAATAACTAATTTTTCAATCAGGTAGCCATTTTATATTATCAACACTATACTGTCTTTTAGTTGTACTTTATTCATACCACCTGTAGGAGAAAATGAGCAAAACCCCCCTCTTTTATGAGAGGAAGTGCTGAAGCTCTTGCAGTGGTAAGTCCCAATTCACAGCTAAGTCTCACATAATTTATACCTGCAGTTGCATCTCCTAAACTGCAACATGAAAGGTGTTCATAGCACTGGGGTATAGATGGAAAGTTGGTAGCTAAATCTGAGTACCTTCCCCATCACCTCTGATGCTTACTAGCTGTGTGCAATTGGGAAAATCCTTTAAGTACTCTAACACTCAGAGGCACAGAATTTTAGAGCTGGAAAAGACTCCAGAGGTCATCCTGGAAAATATATACCTGAACATTAGCCTTGTCTACAATATGTGTGTCTGTGACCTGATGCCTCTTCTTGGAGGTCTACATGAGAAAAATCCACTATCTTCAGGCCCCCCATTCCACTTGGGGATGCCACTTATTCCTAGGAAAGTCTTCTTTACACGAAGCCCAAGTGGGTCTCCTTGAAAATGCCACCAGTTAATCCTGGTTCTGCCAAATCGAGCCAAGTAGAACAAATCAAATCCCTCTTCTATATTTCTTTAACAGAAAATCATCATGGTTTCCTCGAGTGTCTATTCCTCTGGCTAACTATCCTTAGTCTTATCAATTGATCCTAAAATTTCATGAACTTTTGCTCCTTCAGCATTAGAATTGCTCTCCTATTAATATTCTTCCCAAAAGCATAACTCTGGTTCCTAGAGTAAAACACAATGAAAAGAAGGAAACAAGCATTTGTTAAGCACATCCTGTGTGACAGTCATTGTGCTTGCTAATCACATTAGAAATATTGTCCCATTTGATCCTCACAATAACCCTGAAACATGAGTGCTATTATTATGCAGTTTACTATTGATAAAAGTAGGGCAGAAAAAACTTAAGTGACTTGCCAACTAGTCACACAACTAGTGAATGTCTGAGGGAAAATCTAAACTCAGGTCTTTCTTAGTCTAGGCCCTATTAACTAACTACTGCATCACCTAGTGTTCTTATCACACCATAGAACACCAAGACTACCACCTCTCTCATCTTAGACATCTTACTAAAGACAAAGGTTTATTTCATTAGCTTTTCTTAAAGCTATTGTTGACTTATGAGTTCAAGGTCCATAAAAAGAAAAAAAAAACAGATCTATTTTCATATGAGGGACAACTAGGTGGTACAATAGATAGACTACTGGGCCTTGAGTCAGGAAGACACATCTTCATGAATTCAAATTTGGCCTCAGACATTTACTAGCCTTATGTCCCTGAGCAAATCACTTAACCCTGTATGCCTCAGTTACTCATCTTTAAAATGAACTGGAGAAGGAAATGGAAAACCATTCTACTATCCCTGGCAAGAAAACCCCAAGAGGGGTCATGAAAAGTTGGACCCAAATGAAAAATGACAACACAATTTTCTTATGAAATGGTATGTTTTCATGTCTCCCCTATTTTGTAATTATTAGTTTATTTATTTACTTATTTATCTATCTATCCATCTATTTATTTATTTATCTATTTTTTATTCATTCATTCATTCATTCATTCATTCATTTATTTATTTGTTTGTTTGTTTATTTATTTATTTATTTTGTCAGGGTCAAGTGACTTGCCCAGGGTCATACAGCTAGTTAAGTGTCAAGTGTCTGAGGCCAGATTTCAACTCAGGTCCTCCTTAATCCAAGACTGGTGCTTTATCCACTGTGCCACATGGCTGCCCCCTATTTTGGAATTATTTTGTAATTTTTTTTTAAAACACAAGTGACAACTTCATATTTATTCCTATTAAATTTCACGTTATTTGATTTGGCTAAATTATCTAGCATACCAAGATCTTTTTTGGGTTCTCAACTCTAACATCGAATGTGATAACTGCCACTCCTCATTTTGCATCATTTATATATGTGATAAGCATGCCACCTATACCTTTATTCAAATCTGTGATCAAATTTTTAAATAGCGTAGGCTAAGTACAAATCCCTGGGGCACTCACTCCACTTGAGAGCTCCTTCCACAAGGAAAGAACATGTGAATGAACAAAGCATCTGTGATTTTGTTTATAAAGAGAACATCTGTTCACAACACATCTATGACTTAGGTCCTAGGAAGCTGTCCAAGGCATGTAGAATTGTGCACTCACATAGACGATGAGTACTAGAGATCCTATTTGAATCCAGGTCTTCCTGACTCTAAGCTATGTGTTCTATCCACTATGCCACACTCTTTCTACAAGTAAAAATACCTATAAAGGTGACAATTATTATCACTGCATTGTCTCTGAGAGAAGAGTGTCAATAACCATAAGGGGCTATTTCATCAGGCTGGTAAAGATTCCTGACTAGTTTCCTATATATCTATCCAGGCAAAAGTAAAAAAAGAGAAAGGTGACCTTGAGAATTAAGTTTTTTTCTAAAAAGATTCTCATTGTCTTTTCATGGCTGTACTTTCTGTAATGGAGCAGTAGAAGTTCTACATTGAATTCCCGTGATTGGTAGCTTTCTCCCAAGCTCTCTACCTTAATGATCACCCACTGAGGACCAGTTCTCACCTCATTTGCTCTGTTTGCCCTCTTCCTTCCCAATCCTTTCTTAAAACCCACAATTTTCAAAAGCCTGGACATTAATATCCCCATTGACGATGTCTCGCTGCTTTACTGTGCTTCAGTTACCTTTTGCTTAGTATTAGCTTGAATTGAATTGTAGTCTCCTTGGAAGAGTGACCTTGGCTCCTATGAAGTTGTAAAATTCTGTGAATTTCCAGAGTGATATATAAATAAGAAGAACAAATAAGGAGTTGGAAAAATGATTAGTGAATTAATGTGTACATATATGTAATAAAGCTAAGCCTTTATTTCCTGTAAGACCCAAATAATTTTACAGATATAACTTGGCAGAATTTTTTCCTCCATAAGATCTGAAGTAAAACTGGTTTTGTGGTAGAATGGATGAAGAAGTAATTTTGAAACAATCAAACCATGCATCAATGGAGATGGGTGGTGAGGGAGAAATACTATTCAGTTGTCAGGAATGAATATGAGAATGCCACATATTCCTATATTCAAGGACTGTATTCAATACATCACCTTGTCTTATTTCAAAGTCCAAGAACCTTCTATGTAATATTATATTAATAGTAAATCACATTATTATGGCTTTATAGTTTACAATGTATTTTTGTGCAATAATACTTTATATTCTAAGTAATGAATATTTTACATTTAGAATTTTCAGTGATTTCACCTGAAACAATGTAATTGTGGAATAGGAAAATTATCATATTCCCACTCCATTTTTTTACAGATCAATCAATCAATAATCATTAAAAAACAAAGTGCCTAGTAATGACAGGAACTATGCTAAGCACACAGTGTGAAAAAACAAAGTTCATTGAGACAAAGCAACATATTCATGGTTACATGGATTGTAGGTGACCAAGTTGGACTTTGTTTTTGATTCCTCTTAGCACAATGCTCCTTCCACTATACCCCAGGATTATGTTCCTTTGATATTAGGTAGGATGGAATAATAGGAAGGGAGAGAGAAAGAGAGCACTGAACTGAAACCCACTTGATTGAGATATATTTTCCCCCCACCCCCTCTTTTAAGCTCTTCTAGATTCTTGTTTTGTAAACTACATGAATTTCTGAACTTGATTGGCTTCTTTTCCCTTCTACCTTCCCTCACTCATGCCACCCTGCTCACACACACATATAAGGCTCAAGCAGTCCATGTAAACTTGTTTTTGTTTTGTTTTATTTTGTTTTTGTTTTTGGTGAGGCAATTGGGGTTAAGTGACTTGCTCAGGGTCACACAGCCAGTAAGTGTTAAGTGTCTGAGTCTGGATTTGAACTCAGGTCCTCCTGACTCCAGGGCTGGTGCTCTATCTACTGCGCTACCTAGCCACCCCAGTCCATGTAAATTTGACCGCTATTCTGACTGATATAGCCTTGTCAGATGACCAGACCACCTTGGAGGGAGACATACAATGTGCAGCTTGCAGAGAATATGAACAAAACATTTTGGAATCCCCAATACTTTGTTCTTAAAAAAGGGTATTGTTTACATACTTTGATTAATAAAGTTTGATTACAAGCATTGAGAAGTGTAAATCTAATTAATGTATCTGTCCACTAGTTAGCAAAAGTAAGCATTTTGTTGGAGCTAACAACAAAATGAAGCAAACTAGCTTTATTGAGGGGAGACACTCACAAAATGCAATGCCATCAGGCAGAATGATGAGACAGATGCAAAGGGCCCCATGAGAAACAGTCTTGGCAGATGGACTAAACCAGGTTGAGGGTAAATCTGTTGGGTTTCTATAGGGTTCTTATTTGGGTTTGGTAGGACCTCTTCTCCATTGGGAGAAAGGTGTGAGCCACCTTGACCTAGATTTTGGTGCTGACTTATGAAAGTGAGAGGAAGAAAGAACACTGGAGAATTGGAAGCTACATGATATTTAAACTCCCTGATGCTGGGTGAAGATTGGAATAAATTCTAGGTTCATACTGCTAATCTAACTCTGATGAGGTGAAAGCTTCCCTGTCAAGGTCAAACACTGAGCTTTCCTGTTTCCTTGTTTAATAGGTAGTAGTAGTTACCATAATTCTTATACTAGGACCACAAATGAATGTGTCTAAGGTTAAGATTTTTACTTTGGTCTTCTCAATGCTAAGCCCAGTGTGTTATATTCTATGCTAATAGGTCTCTTAGCAAAAAAGTCGCCCTTGAACCAATTATTCTGACAGAGTGGGCTAGCCCAGTTAGCCTACATTAAAGCCTGATGTTAAGGTGAAACTGTGAGAGTTACAAACATAAGGTAATAAGCCACTTAAGCAGTACTATCTGCAGTCAGTCAATTCCCTGCTGTTCTTTCTCTGGAAAAGGTCTTTATAAAATTTTACTTTCTTTAAGCTTAACAGCAATTTGGGATTATAGCTGTCCTTTGAACTTTCTACTGCTTTGGAAAGATTCTTTTCTTTCCCATGCCTTTAGGCATGGGGTGTTATTTAGATGAAGTTGTAATCATGGGATCAAAGTATCAAAACTCCTGATCACTGAAATCAATAATGGATGAAATAGAAACTTGTTAGTAAGGTTGAATGAGAGCTTCCAACCAAGTGATTTTCATTTAGCTCATGTCTATGAACTTAGGGCAAGACCTCAAACAGGTTTACATCATTTTGATATGCCAGATATCAGAGTAAAAGATGAAAAATGTGAATTACAACTTTCACTGTCACCTTCTTAGACTACCTCATCAATGCTGCTGGAATTCTCTCCACTCAAGATAAGGTATCTAATCATGACTCACTTACTCAGAAAACAAAGCAAGACCTTGAAGTCATCCTGGGGCAACTCAATTTTGAAAACTGTCTGTAGACAGACAGCCCTTCAAACACTATCTCCTTGGTGACTAAAAATTATGTCAGGAAAGGAGAAAGTGCATTTTATAAAATGGGGATTGGTATAAAGCAATGTTAGCAGTTTTAGTTCTTTTGACTTGCTATAATGGCCAGTGCTTTTTAGCATGAAGAAGACCCAGAAAAATGTCTGTTCATTTCTTTCTGGCTTATTAATAAATAACTCAATGAAAGCCATTCCATAGTTCACTACACAACAGTGAAAGGGATCCTGGGAAGATGGTGTAGAAAGATGTAATGAAGGTATATTTCTCTATTAACTGGATTTTTTTTGTGGGGCAATGAGGGTTAAGTGACTTGCCCAGGGTCACACAGCTAGTAATTGTTAACTGTCTGAGGCCAGATTTGAACTCAGGTCCTCCTGAATCCAGGGCTGGTGCTGTATCCACTGCACCACCTAGCTGCCCTCCCACCACATGGGAATTTTAGACAATGACTTTCAGAGTTTATTCTTTTCCACAGAGGTGAGAAATTTCCTGATCCACAGTTGAAGGTAAAGGCTCTAATAGACAAAATATTCCTTCTGCTGGCTTTGATACTCACACAAGTCATTGCTAGCCCAAGGCCTCACCTGTGTGGCTGACACAATTTTAGGCATCTGGAACATTTTTAGTTCACACTTTGGTACTGTACCAAGAGGTAAACCTGGTACCAGGTAGGTTGATAATTATAGATCATACCAGAACTCAGGCCCAAAAGGAGGCAAAAAGTAGCCAGAGAGAAATGTGAGAATAGGGCATGAGAAAGTAGAGGAAGGAAAAGACCAGAAACTCAGCAGTCATTATGATTATTTAATACAGAAGAAAGGAAACAAGTTAGATGTAGAAAAAAATAATTGGAGCAGAGTTGTTTCTCATTTGTGTCTGGCTCTTCATGTGTCCATTTTGGGGTGGGCAAAGATATTGAACTAATTTACCATTTCCTTCTCCAGTTCATTTTACAGTTGAGAAAACTGAGAAAAACAGAGTTAAATTACTTTCCTGGGGTCACATAGCTAATTAGAGTCTGAGGTCAGATTTGAACTCAAGAAGATGAGTCTTCTGGACTCTAGACCAGGCACTCTTATCTACAGGGCCACTCAGTTGTCCTAGATAGAGAAAAATAATAAGTACAAAGGATTCTGGAAGTACCTTTTATAGTAGTGTGCTAATAGACCTCTCTCACTTCTTCACAGCTAGCATCTATGGCTGGAGTGGGGAGGTCAAACTAAGCACTAAAGAAAGGCAGTTGTAGGGAAGATGGTAGAAACTAAAAGAATGGAACTGGTAAAGGTGGAGAATAGGCCCAACTACAGTGGCTAATTGCAGTTTGCTGAAAACAGTGTCTCAAATGGTCACCTTTGTCCTCTGAAAGAACACACTTTGACTCATAGTGGTTTAAGATAAAATAGGCAGCAAACTATGTGGGGGACAAAACAGTTCTGGAACTGTCTAAAGGGAATGGATTAGTAATTTAAAAAAATGAGCAAAGACAGCAGAGAAATATCAGCAGAGTGATTAATAAAGACAAATAAAAGCTGACTGAGAAATTAATCATTATTTGAAGAAAGACCCACCTCAATGCATAATTATTTCAAGAATAAAGAAAACTGAGTCAACTGAACAATGTGCAAATATCACAACAGATTCTGCTAACTCCCCTAAAAAGTCAACAAAACAAACCCAAGAAGTAGCAAAATGATTCAGAAGAGCATTTAAAAAATAAAGTGACTCTATGAAAGATTAAAATTAGAATCCTTCAGTAAGCATTTAAGCAAGAAATCAGCAAGTCTAATCATAGAAGAATAAATAAATATAGAAACAAAAAGACTAGGAAACTCTTCAAACAGTAGTTTCAGGGTGAAAAACACTAGGACCCTTTCTTTTTGGACTATAAATAACACAATAAAAATAGCAATAAAAAACAATGAACAAAAGATACCAACCTAAACAAAAGCTAAAGAAAATATTTAACAAAATTGACTAAAGAACATAAAAAAATATTAAAATGTTAATAATAAAATACACTAGAATTTACAAGATCTAGCTAGAACAATATTCAGAGGATACTTATGTATCTCTGAAAATTTATTTTAATGAAATAAATTAAAATTACATGAACATGAATTTTAAAAGACTAGAAAATAAAGCTGTTGGCAACTCTAAAACAGGTACAATAGAAAAAATATAACATTATAAATGTTTATATTATAAAACATTTAAGACATTATAGAAGTAGAGAATTAAAAATAAAAGGATAGAACTGATAAACAAAGCTAAAACCATTTTGTTAGCTAACCTGATCAGAAAGAGATGAAATTATTGAAGTTAAAATTGAACAATGTGAATTCATAAGAGAGGAAAAATAATTTGGTTGAATTATGCTTTATTTTTTTAATTTATGGAATAAAAAAGCATGTCTATAACACAGAATAATAAAAATATGATTGCATATGAAGCTGTAAATCTACTATGCACAACTTGCTATTCCATTCAAATAGAAAACAAAATTATCATGTAATTTCCCCCCCTTTTTTCCCTTTCCTTACCTTTTCTTTCCTGCCCTAGATATGGCTAGCATTAGACAAAAATACTTGAACTGTGTCTTTCTGGTTGCTTGTAATATTTTCTTATTGACCTTGGAGTTCTGGAATTTGGCTATTAATATTCCTGGAAATTTTCATTTTGTGATATCTTTCAGGTGATCAATACATTTTTTTTCAATTTCTATTTTACCCTCTGGTTCTAGAATATCAAGGCAATTTCCTTTGACAATTTCTTGGACGATGATGTCAATGTTCTCTTTTTGATCATAGCTTTCAGGTAGTCAAATAGTTTTCAAATTATCTCTGCTGGATCTATTTTCCAGGTAGGTTTTATTTATTTATTTGTTTGTTTGTTCATTCATTCATTTATTTATATTCATTCATTTATTTACCTATTTATTTATTCATCTATCTATCTATCTATCTATCTATCTATCTATCTATCTATCTATCTATCTATCTATTAATTTATTGTTGTTGTTGTTGTTCCCCAATAAGATATTTCACATTGCTTTCTATTTTTCTTTCTTTTGGTTTTATTTTATTGTTTCTTGATTTCTCATAAAGTCTTTAGCTTCCATCTGATGAATCCTAAATTTTAAGGAGCTATTTTCTTCAGCAAGGTTTTGTACCTCTTTTTCATTTTGGCCAATACTGCTTTTCGTGGCATTTTTTTTTCCTCATTGGTTTTTGTATGTCTTTGAACACTTAGCCTATTCTGTTTTCAAGGTATTTTCTTCAGTATTTGGTCTGCGTGTGTCCTTTACAAAGTTATTGACTATTTTTTCATGATTTTCTTACACCACTCTCATTTCTCATTTTTTCCTCCACCTCTCTTTATTTTCAAAGTCCTTTTTGAGCCCTTCCATAGCATGAAACCAATTCATTTTTTTTTTTTTGAGGCTTTGGACGTAGGAGCTTTGACTTTATTATCTTCTTCTGAGGTTGTGTTTTGATCTTGTCATCATAATAACTTTCTATGGTCTGAATGTTTTTCTGTTTTTCTTGGTCATTGTCCCAGCCTAACTTTTAATTTTTTGTTAAAGTAGGGCTCTGCTTCTAAAGTAGAGGGTGCACTATGCTAAGCTTCAGGGGGTTGGTGCAGGTGTTTTCAGAGATACTTCTAGGAACTTACAAGTTTTCAGATTTTCCAAGGTGGTATGATCTAAAGAGAAGTGTTATTTACTACTCTCCTGGCCTGTGCTGTGGTCTACAAGACTACAAGCTTGCCTTTCTGCCCTGGAACTGTGAAGAGCATCCAGCTCCACTGTGGCTGCAAGCTTTGGTGTGCTAGTGCTTCTTCCTGCCCTAGGACTGACACCCAAGACTGTAAGGTATATCAGAGTATGGGCAAAGTAACAGAGTCCTGCCTCAGTGCTAGTAAAGAGATCCCTATAATCTGCTTCTGGACACTTTTTTGACCCCTTTATTGTCTGTTACTTAAGAGTTTTAGAAACAGTTGACAAGTGACGCTTTAGAAACAAGTGACACTTGTTGATTCAATGGTTCCCAAGTCCTGCTCCTGGTTTGTTGAAGCTGAGGCTATGCTGGCACAGCATGTCCTAGATTGCACTCTCGTCTCACCAGTGTGTAACAACATTTTTCAGCTAACTTTCCAAGTTGTCTTTGGCTGGAAAATGATTTCGTTTTGTCTTTTTGTGGGTTCTGCTACTCCAGGGATTATTTTAAGGCATTATTTGAAGGTATTTGGAGGGATCCTGCTAATATTTTATTTAAATTTTTTGCATCAATATTCATTAGAAAAGTTGGTCTATACTTTCTCTCGTTTCACTCTTCCTTATTTGAATATCAGAACCATATTTGTTTCATAAAGGGAATTTGATAAGACTCCTGTTTCACCTATTTTCCCAAATGGTTTACATAGTATTGGGATAAATTGTTCTTTTAAATGTTATATAGAATTCCTTTGTAAATCTATTTGGTCTTGGGTTTTTATTCTTAGGGAGTTCATTGATGGTTTATTCAATTTCTTTTTCTATGATTGGGATATATACGTATTTTATTTCTTCTTTTAATCTGGGTAATTTCTATTTTTGTAGATATTCATTTATTTCCTTTAGATTGTCAAATTTATTGGCATATAATTGGGCAAAATAGGGCCTCATGATTGTCTAAATTTCCTCTTCAGTGATGGTGAATTCAGACCTTTCATTTTTGATAATAATAATTTGTTTTTCTTCTTTCTTTTCTAATAAAATTAGCCAATAGTCTGTTTTATTGTGGTTTTTTTTCATAAAACTTGCTTCCAGTTTTATTAATTTTTTCTTACTTTCAGTGGCTTTCTTACGATTTTATTAATTTCTTTTAATTTTAAGAATTTCTAATTTGGAATTTAATTGAGAAATTTTAATTTGTTCATTTTCTAGGTTATTTTTTTAGCTGAATGTTTTGTTTTTTTTCTCTTTTTTACTGATGCAAGCAGTTAGAGATTTATATTTTCCCCTAAGTACTTTTTTGGCTACTTGCCATAAATTTCAACATGTCTCATTGTTGTTATTTTCTGAAATTCATTGTTTCTATGGTTTTTCTTTGACCCACTTGTGTTTTAGATTAATTAATTTCTAATTAAATTTTAATCTATTTATCAATTGTCCATTATTGAATGTAATTTTTATTGCATTATGATCAGAAAAGGATGTGTTTACTAGTTTTGCTTTTCTGCATTTCCTTGTGAGAATTTTATGTCCAAAACATATCTAGGTTCCATGTACTTCTCAGGAGAAAGGGTATCCCTTTCTATTCCCATTCAATTTTTTCCATAAATTTATTGTAACTAACTTTTCCAGAAATTTATTCATTTCCTTAACTTCTTTCTTATTTATTTTTTGGTTAGATATACAGGAGTCTGAGAGGGGAAGGTTAAGGTCCCCTATTAGTATAGTTTTATTATCTATATTCACATGAAACTCATTCAACTTCTTCAAAAGTTTAGATGCTATTGCATTTGGTGTATGTATGTTAAGTATTGATATGACTTCATTGTCTATGGTAGTATGATAATATTATTATTACTATAAGCCCCCTGCTGTGAGATTATGGGTTGAACTTTCTAAGGTTCAGTGTCCTGAAGTTACTTCACATAAATATGAGACTACTCTCAACCAATCAGCCTGAAGCAATGTGTGAGGTAGTTGGTTTTGTCAGTTGGTAGTTGGAATCTCATGGGGTTGGCAACTGAACTAGGAGTGGTTGAGGTAGTTAGGGTTTTCCTATTCTTTCAGAGACACTTGTTCTGTCTTTGTTTACCTTTAATATATTTTAATAAATGTTTAATACCTAAACTGTTAAACTGTTGTCCTAGTTAGCTTTCCCCACAAGAGGACAGATAGGGTAGCCACCCACATTTAGTTTTACCTGTCACAGTACCTTTCAACAAGCTATAATTTCTTTATCGCCTTTAATTAAATCTATTTTTACTTTTGCTTTTTCTGAAATCATGATTGCTAACTCTTCCTTTGCTTTAGCTGAAGAATATATACATATGTATATACAAACACACACACAAATTTTTTTTTATCATGACTTTCAGGTAGTTCAATAATTCTTATATTATCTCTCCTGGATGTGTTTTCTAGGTCAGATGTTTTTTCCAATGATCAATGATTTCACATTTCCTCCTTTATTTTTTTCCTTTTTAAATTTTGTTTTGTCATATCTTGATGTCTCATAGAGTTGTTTGTTTCCATTTGTTCAATTCTAATTTTGAAGAAATTATTTTCTTCAGTGAACTTTTATACTTCCTTTTCCATTTGGCTAATTCTATGTTTTTTGATAGTTATTATCTTCTGTAAAGTTTTGTATATATTTTCTGATGCTATTGACTTTTTATGATTCTCTTACATTACTCTCATTTCTTCTCAAAATTCTTCTTCTACTTCTCTAATTTGTTTTTTAAAGTACTTTTTACATGCTTTGGAAAATTCTTTTTCAGCCTTAGACCAAATTACATTTTTCTTTGACGTTCACCTGCAGCCATTTTTGTACTATTGTCCTCCTCTAAGTTTATTTGTTGATCTTTCCTATCATTACAGTAACATTCTAGAGTCAAATTTTTTTGTTTGTGTTTTGCTCATTTTATTCCTTTTTTTGTGACTTAGTGGTTTTATGTGAGAGTTGGGCTCTAGTCCTCCACTGTCCCTAGTTTTTGTTTTGGGGTTCTGGGTCTTCCTGATGGTTTTCACTGAGCCGCAGGGCTTAGCTGCTTGGTTTCTTTGTAGAATGTTTCCTTTATGGCTTGTATTGGGTGGTTGATCTTCCCTGTTGTCCTTCCCTGAATGTGGGGTTTAGCTGCTGGCCTGCTCCAGGGTGAAACCTTGCTGCTGGGTTGTTATAGTAATAGAGTCTTTCCATCAGATGGCCCTGGAGGAAAAAAAAAAAAAACAACTTGTCATTGATTTGCCTAAGGGTTGGGGTCCCTGCTGCTGTTTTACTATGGAAATAGAGTCTCTCTGCTGGTAGGCCACAGAGGTAGGATCTAAGTGTTGGCCAACATCATGGTGGAGCTTTACATTTGGTCAGTAGTGGAATCAAGGCCTGCCTGGTTACTTGTGCCTGGTGGGGTTGCTGGGGTGGGGCCTTCCTGTGCAGCCCAGACTGATCATTTGCCTAGGTAGCTGGTGGTTTGCAAAAGGGTGGGATGTCACTGGTGAATTTCTCCAGGCTTAAAGCCCTGCTTCAGGCTTCCTGATATGAAGCTGACTGTTGCTGCTATTGCTGCTGTTGCTCTTAGACCACACTCCCCTCCCACCCCAGTAGGACAGATATTTTCTGCTGGGTTGGTTAGCTGCCTTCCTGTTCCTGGAACAATGTTGAGGTGGCTTTGTAGAGTTTTTTTGTTTGTTTGTTTTGTTTTTGTGGGGTTTTTGGAGGGGTGTTGGGGGGACTTCAGTGGGTTCCTTCTTTACTCTGCCATATTGGCACTGGAAGTCCAGCAATAATTTTTAGAACTAGACAAAATAATGAAATCCACTCGGAGGGAAAGAGTTCTATAATCTCAAAGGAATTTATAAGAAAAAGTATAAGTAAAATTGGCATAGAATTACTACATCTCAAACTATTTTATAAAGGAATGGTCATTAAAATTCTTTAGTACTGGTTAGAAAAAAGAAAAGTACATTGTTGAAAGAGTCAAGATAAGCAAAGAATATAATTAAAAGAAAACAATGGTCCTGTGTTTGATAAGCCTAAGAAAACACACTTCTCAGGGAAGTACTCCTTTTTCACAAGCTCTCCTGGGACAATTGGAAGGCAATTTGACATACTGAAAAACATCCCACAATAAGTTCCAAAAGGATACTTATCCTTAATTTAAAAGGGTATATTAGGGGAAAATAAGATTAGAAGCAAACAAGATAGGGAATCTTTGTACCTTGATAAGGCCATAAAATCTGAAATAGACAATTTTGAATAAAATTTTAAAACCTTTTGAAAGAATAAAATCAATAAAGGTAGAAACATAATCATTGATAGAACAATATATATTTCCATCACATATCATCAATAGTAATTCAAGTCAATAAACATTTATTAAACACCTCCAATATTCCAGACACTATATATCCAAAAATCTGCAGGAATTTGGCACAGATATAAAACACTAAAACAAAGATAGAAAAAAGACTTGCAAGAAAAAAATGGATCAATTTGTCTTCTTGGCATAACCAGTAGTAATATTGCTCTATTTTGATATAACTTCAATTTGAGGTGAGGGAAAATAAAAGAAATAGAATTTCTTTGGTACATCAACTGGCAAATAACTGATCACTTTCAAGGGTTTCTAGTAATTTAATTTAAAAAATACAAATAATTGGAAATAGGAAATTTCCTTTCCCCTTAGGATCCTTGTTCACATAGTCTGAATTATCACCAAATAATTTTCTTTCTTTCTTTTTTTTTTCATAGCAATGGCCCAGCAAAACATATGCTTAAAATGCAGCTGAACTTCTCTGCTGGCAGGAGTACCCCCAGAAGAGCAGCAATCTGTAACTGGAAAGCCCATATGGTCTGGCTTTTTTGATACATTTTAATTTACCAATCACCATCATTCTGCATGGAATTCTAATATAAAAAGTAGTTTCTGTTTAAGATTGCTTTTCAAAAAGCCTTAATGCAGGGCTTATCATTTCAATTCATTTCATTTCATAAATGTCCTTCCTAAGGGGGAAAAATTTAAATGGGGTCACTGATTTCTTCAAAATCAAACATCCTTGTTTCATTTGATTTTCTTGTGCTGAAATTTTCAAAACACATCCCTTCTTTATACTTATATGGGACTTGTATACAGAGTTATAGTCTTTTAGATAAGGATAAGGCCAGGAATGGTACAATTTGACTTTTCTAATCTTTAGAGAGAAGAACAGAGTTTGAAATGGCTGCAACTATCAAGGCTCTACCTCAAATATTAAATGTTTCAGTACACAATTTCAACAGACATTTTTTCCCCCATTCTTGAAAAGAGAATCTGAAGCAGCGTTTCTCCCCAAAGTAGTAGTTGGAGATTCTCTTATAGAGAACAGAGCAAACAAGGTGTGGAGATAGGAAAAAGCAATGCCCAGTTGGAAAACAGAACCCATTTTGGCTGGGAAGTGAATAGTCTGAAATTACACTGGGAATGTAGGGTAGCTAGGGATTTGGGAAAGCCCTGAATTCCAGGGAAAGAAATTTACATTTTACTCAGGAAGTGATTTTGGTAGTGGCATAATGCATTTCTCTACACATTTTCTGATTACACAAGCTTTTATGTAAAATCTTTTAAGCAGGCACTCCAATATGTGAATATTCATAAATTACCTACAACGTGTGAATATTCATAAATAAGTACTACATTACCTACATGTAGTACTATACTAATAAGCACATCATAAAACACATAAAAAGATAAATTTAAAAGGATCAGATAAAGAATATTTTTCTTAAAAATATTAAACTTAGATAAGTTTTAAATTTCATTTTAATATATTTTTTAAATTACAAATTATACTCATTTATCAGCATAAATCTTTTTTAGCTGGGCTAGTAGTCTTTGCTTTCGAGGTGTGCACTGTCACTACCATTGACTTAGATGCTGGGGAAGGAAGACAGTAATATATGAGCTCTGGGATTTGGGTCAGAATGACCTCCTGTGTTCCTAGGCTGCTCTTATTGGGAAGGGGCACAATAGGGTTGGGGATGTTCCTACCTTATTCTCTGAGGAGAAAGGCTGCTACTGACTGACCAGCAGAGGCAGGAAGGCAGTGACTACAAGACTTCTGAATAATCATGTTGCTATTTTCAGTTCTAGTATTTTCTTCACTCACCCAAATGGGTCACCATGCATCCCAACAGGGGTGCATATAATCAACTTTGGAGACCACTGATAAGAGAAAGGAGATGAAAAAGTCCTATTAGAAAGCTATTGCAATAATCCAGGTGGATAGAGGTAAGGGCAATTGAACTATTTCAGGAAAGCAGCACCAAACCATCCAGTATATGTTTAGGAAAAACCAGCCTCCTCCAGCCACTGTATCTTATCCTGAATTGCTTCCCATCATAGCATTTAATGTGTAATATAATACCAAGAAGGAGACAAAAACTATGGAACACTGAACAGCTGTTTGGCAGTGCTGCTAATACTTTTAGGCAATTTTAAGACAAAAGAAAAAGTATTGGGAATGGTAGCCAAAATGTTTATGGGATTAAAAAATAATTAGTAAGTTTTATGAACTGACTGCCCAGTGGTACAATTTCAGAAATTGTAGAATATCTCCCAAAGAGCAGGGTACTTGTAGAATGCAATAGACATATTTGTCATGGCTAAGGATCAGAGCTAGATTTGAACCCACTTTCCTGCCATTCAGGTCACTCCTGATGCTACACCAAGCTATCTGCATATTGACCTAGCACCCTTTGTGCTCAACTTCAGAAAGCTTCATACAAAGTAAATGTGGCAGAGGAAACTTGAATCCTATTTCTGACTCACCTACAGAGACCTGAGATGAAGCATATTGTCAGTGTCACCTTTGAAAGGAGTTAAGCATGTAGGTTTCTTCTTTTGCCATTCCTTTTGTGTTTCTTTGTCCTACTTTAACATCTGTGTTCCCTACCTACTGACTCCCTTACCTAAAGTTGTTTACTTTCCATGGAAGCGAGGAGACACAGTGGAGAGATGCCAGGCCTAGAGTCAAAAATTTCATCTTCCTGGGTTGAAATCTTGCCTCAGACTAGCTGTTTGAGCCTGTGAAAATCATTTAATTCTCTTTGCCTCAGTTTCTTCTACTGTAAAATGAACAGGAGAAGTAAATGGCAAACTATTTCAGTATCTTTGCCAAGTAGACCCCCAATGGGCCTATTTCTAGCTCTGTATCTGTATCTGTATCTGTATCTGTATCTGTATCTGTATCTGTATCTGTATCTGTATCTGTATCTGTATATGTATATCTATGAAATGAGACCTGAAATAGAAGAAAAATTTACTACAAAGATTTTTTTTCCAGTTTCCTACTTTTCTTCGACTTTTAGCTACATTGGTTTTATTCATGTAAAAACCTTTCATTTGATAAAATCAGAGTTATCCATTTTATTTCCTGTGCAACTTTTTTATCTCTCATTTGGTCAGAAACTCATCCCTGGTATATGGTATAAGGAAATGGTCTATGCCAGTCTCTGTGAGACTACTTTTCAGTTTTTCCAACAATTTTTGTCAAATAATTCATACCTGACTAGTTGAGATCTTTGGGTTTTTCAAACACTAAGTTGCTCTGCTTATTTGTTTCTATTTACTGTAAACCTGATTTGTTCCACTTGTCAATCCTCCTATTTCTTACTCAGTAACAAACTGTTATGATTATTAAAGCTTTGTACTTTTTTTTTTATAATTTATAGGCAGCTGGTGACCCAGTGGATAGAGCACTGGGCCTGGAATCAGGGAGACCTGAGTTCAAATCTGGTCAAAGACACTTCCTAGCTATGTGACTGTGGGCAAGTCACTTAATCTCTGATTGCCTGAAAAAATGAGTCCACTAGATCCCCAGGAGAAAGAAAATGGCAAAGCACTCTAATATCTTTGCCAAGAAAATCCCACATTTGGTCAAACAGGGTTGTACATGATTGAAACAACTAAACAATAATAACATTGTTTGAGATACAGTAGTGCCAATCCCTTTTCCTTCCCTCCCCCACCCCAATATCCCCCAATTTACCAACTTAGTATTGTTATTTTTGTCTAGTTCTATAAAATTATTCTTTAGTAATTTTATTGCTATGGCAGTGATTAAGTATATTAATGTACATAATATTGTCAGTTTTATTATACCAGCTTGGCCTACACATGAATAATGAATATTTCTTTATTTAAATTTGTCTTTGCATGGAATATTTCATATTTTGTACTGGCTTCAGATATTTCATTTATTTGTTTGTTTTTGGTGGGGCAATGAGGGTTAAGTGACTTCCCCAGTGTCACGCAGCTAGTAAGTGTCAAGTGTCTGAGGCTAGATTTGAACTCAGGTCCTCCTGAATCCTGGGATGGTGCTATATCTACTGCGCCACCCAGATGCCCACTGTCCAGATATTTTAAGTGGATTTCTTTATCTCTTCCTCCTGGGTTTTTTCATAGGTTTATTAAGCATGCCACAACTTTGGCAAAGTTGTTGTTTTGACTAATTTTTTAGTTGACTCTCTAATATTCTCTCATTAAACCATCATATCATCTAAAAAGAGTGAGTTTTGTTTCATCATTGATTATGTTTATTCTTTCAATATCTTTTTGTATCTCATTGCTAGAGATAGTATTTTTAGTGCAATATTGAATACTAATGTAGATAATTTAAATTCTTGCTTCACCCTTGACCTTATTTAAAAGGCTTCTAGTTTATCTCCAAAATATATAATGTTTGCTCTTGGTTTTAGAGAGATGTTATTTATATCATTTCAAGAAAAGCTCTATTCCTATGATTTATCAAAAACTTTTTCTGCATCTACATTTATGGAAAGAATAATATTTTTCTGGATTTGTTAATATGGTCAATTATACTTATTTCAGTTGTTTTTCAGTCATATATAACTCTTTATGATCCCATTTAAAATTTTCTTGGCAAAGATACTGGAGTGGTTTGCCATTTCCTTCTCCATTTCATTTTACAAATGAAGAAACTGAGTCAAAAAAGTGGTAAGCAATTTTCTCTGGATCAACACAGCCAGTAAGCATCTGAAGGAAGATTTGAACTCAGGAATATCAATTTCCCTGTCTCTGATATGGCATTCTATCCACCTAACTTCCATAATTATGCTGTTAGTTTTCCTAACATTGAACTGGCCCTGCATTGCTGATGTAATCCAGCATGGTCATATTATATGATCTTTGTGATACATTGCTATAATTTTTTTGCTAGTATCTTATTTAGAATATTTGCATACATTAGGAAAATTGATCTCTAGTTTTTTTTCTTTTTTTTTTTCCTCTCCTTGCTTTAGGTATCAAGGTCCTATTTGGATTATCAAAGGAATTTTGCAAGATTCCTCCTTTAACTGTTTTATTGAAGTTATATAGTATTGGGATTGTTCTTTAAATGTTTGGTACAACTCACTTGTAAATCTATCTGGTACTGGGATGCTTTCCTTAGGGAGTTCATTTATGACTTCTTCAGTTCATTTTTTCTAAGGCAGAGTAATTTAAGTATTCTATTTTATGTTCTTAGTCTATACAATACTTTTGTAATATTAATCCATTTCATTGTTAATTTTATTAGCATATAGGTGGACAAAATAGCTTCTAATAGCTTTTATCTTCATTGGCGATGAATCACATTTTTTTTTCCTTTGGGGGATGGCTACTGGTAATTTGGTTTTCTTCTTTAAAATAAACAAACTAAAAAAAAACAAATTAGACAAAGGTTTGTATCTTTTAAAAAACACCTTCTAGTTTATATATTGATTTAATTTTTAAAAAAACTTTCAATTTTACTAATTTCTCCTTTGATTTTCAGGATTTCTGCGTGTTT
The DNA here is from genome assembly GCF_019393635.1 of Dromiciops gliroides. Classification (NCBI taxonomy): domain Eukaryota; kingdom Metazoa; phylum Chordata; class Mammalia; order Microbiotheria; family Microbiotheriidae; genus Dromiciops; species Dromiciops gliroides. The sequence goes on along the minus strand of NC_057866.1, from coordinate 191,144,975 downwards.
ACTTTTTCCTGGGATTTTTTTTAGGTGAATGTCCAATTTATTGATCTACCCTCTTATTTGTTAATGTTATGACTCCAAAGCTATCCATATACACATATGTATATATGTATGTATATATATATATATATATGTGTGTGTGTGTGTATTTGCATGTGTTTATATATAAGTATATGTATACATGTGAATACATTTATGAGTATGCATTTTTATTTATTTGCATTATGTATATGCATTATATATCTATATCTATACAAATATATAATTCTCATCTATTTTTCTTTTCATTGTCTTTTGTAGAGAACTCAGAAATTTAACATTTTACCATGTCCTGTGTAATTTGATTTGGGAAATAGAGCTTTAAAGCTTTTATTTATATAGGGCCCAAGGGAGCGTGTGTGTGTGTGTGTGTGTGTGTGTGTGTGTGTGTGTGTGTGTGTGTGTGTCCCCTTTAGGGATCTATGATTGGCTTGCATTATAGGCTTATTTGGAATACCCGGTTCTAAAAACTCAGCTTAAGTGTTCAGTGTCATACAACTGAATACTGACTGCATTGACACAATTAATTTATTCTTTACTGTCTGATGGGGCTACTTTCAAACAAAGAAATAGAGTATCACCAGAAGTCTTAAAAACAATACAACACAAAAACAGACAATAAGCAAATCTTCATAAATGTTCCTTTAAAATATTGTAGCATTACTGTAAGTAACATTTAGGTTTCATGCATTAACCTGAAGTAGCCATTAAAATGCATTCAAGAACTTGAAACTGAAGCATAGTATTTATGCACATAGTGGCCTGTGGCTCTTCAAGGCCTTGATCCATGGTCATCCTCGACTGGTGGAAGCCTACTAAATGGTCAAGATAAATTTATTTCATGAGTATGACCACTGCTATTGCTGTTCTGTGACTGACAGTGCTAATGCCAAACACTTTATGTTCCCTACCAAACCTGCACCTCTGAATATCTTGCCTAGTTTTGTTGATGTTCTTGTCTCTTCTGTTCATTCTATAATTCATGTGACTATCAGTTTATAATTCTAAAGATATTACTCTTAGACTTCCAGGTCGTGTGACCAACAATACAACAGAATAGATATTTTCTCTGATCTTCATGAGTTCTCAAACCTCTGAAAAATAATTATGTGCTGGAAATAAACCAAATTGCAACTCTATCCATAGGTTAAGAAAACATAAACCCCAATAAGGTAACAACCTGATGAATTAAGAGCAGTGAAGGATAATCTCTAATGTATTAGCGTATAGCCCCCTCCCTAATAATCACAATGCCTGTCAGGCCTGAAGAAAGGTACCCAAGAACTTGTGCTCTTGAATTCAACAATTTTCTAGCATTCAACAAATTTCTTGTTGCTGCTAGACTCTTACACATCCAACCCTCTTCTTTATTCCATGATTCTTTGGCAACAAGTAACAAAATTCAGCTCTCACTCTCCATACCCACATGCATAGGAGGTAGAGTAGGCCTAGGGAAGCAACTCACTTGAATACACACACACGCACACACACACACATATATATCACTACATATATTTGTACATTGGGTCCACTTCCTCCTTTATTTGATCATAGGCCAATATAGGCCTAAGCCTGTATAATTGGTTCAAAGGGTATGCACAGTTTAGTTTCTTTGATGGTATTCAATAATTCCCATTTGCTTTCTTGAGAAATTCACATCTACCAACAATGCATTAGTGTGCCTGTTTTCTCCAAATACCTAAAACATTTTTCATTTTCTTCATTTGCATGAAAATCTGATGGGTAAGAAGTGGAACCTCAGGATTGTTTTCATTTGCATTTTTCCAGTTTTAAATCATATGGCGTATTTTTTCAGATGGTTATTGCTAGCTTGGATTTCTTTTAAAAACTATTCATATCATTGACCCTTTATCTATTGAGGAATGGTTCTTTGTCTGATAGATTTGAATCCATTTCTTATCTATCTTGGTTATGAGAGCCTTATCAATTCAAGTATTTATTAAGTGACAACTATATATCAGGCACAGTGTTAAGCACTGGGAACATAAAAACAGGTAAAATACAGTGACTTACCCTCAAGGAGCTTACTATCCAATAGGGCATGCAAGATTCAAATAAATATATCAAATTAAGATATATACAGTTTAAATCAGAAATAATTAAGAGAGGAGAGGCACTAGAATTAAGATGGATTCACTGCAAAGATTTTTGACCATTCAACTATTTCCTTTTCTGTGCAAAACCTTTCCAAGTTTATATAATCAAATTCCCTTGTACTTTCTATGATCCTTTCTATTACTTGTTTAGTCTTAAACTCTTCACTTATTCAGGAACCATAAAGGAAATTTCTTCCTTGTTCCTCCAATTTACTTTTCATGTCACCATTTGTGTCTAAGCCACATAGCCATTTGGAATTTGTTTTGGCATAGTGTGAAATGATAGCCTATTTCCAATATGTGCACAACTGTTTTTGAGCTTTCCCAACAATTCTAGCAAATTATCGGATTCTTTTATAACTGGGGTTATCAAACACTTTGCAAATACTTCTGTATTCTGTGTTTTTAATTCATTCTTCTGATTTGTGCTTTTATTTTTTTCACCAATACCAAATCATTTTAATAATTATTATTTTATAGTATTATTATTGGCTACTGTCTTTTCTATTTTTATTTATTATTTGCAATTCTTGATTGTTTTTTATCTTCCACAATTTTATATTATTTATCCAAGAATTGTAAAGTATACTATGGCATTGAATAAGTACTTAATTTAGGTAGTATTCTCAATTTATTATATTGATTTGACCTTCCCATGAACAATTAATATATCTCCAATTATTTCAGTCTGCCTTTATTTCTCCAACGTGTTATACAGTTGGATTCAATAAAATTCAATTAGTATTTGTTCATACACTCTCAAGGATTTTATACTGATTTATCTTGAATGTTATAATATAGAATATAATAGTTATCTTTCTAGTTCTTCCTGCTGGGTTTTATGGGAAATATTCTAATGATTTATCTGCACTTATTTTTTGATGTTGTTGGTTTTTGTGAGGCAATTGGGTTTAAGTGACTTGCCCAGGGTCACACAGCTAGTAAGTGTTAAGTGTCTGAGGCCGGATTTGAACTCAGGTACTCCTGAATCCAGGGCCGGTGCTCTATCCACTGCACCACCTAGCTGCCCCTTATCTGCACTTATCATGGAACTTTGTTTCATTTATTGTTTCCATTATTTTTGGTTGATTTAAGAATTTTCTAAGTTAACCATCACATATTCAAAAAGTGCTAGACCAAGACCAGTTTTCTTTCACTTGTCAGGGAAAAATATCTCTATAGTTCTGCAATTTATCACCAGTGAGTTGGTTGGACAGTAAAGAGCCCCCAATAGAACCCTATCATTATTGTACTCCATTATATTGATGGCATTATTATGGTCAGATTGATCAAAGAGCAAATCGTCACCGAATAAACTTCCCTGATAGATCAAATGGAACACAACTGGTAGAAATCTGAGCCAAACAAGAAAAGATCATCCCAGTAGGTCAAATTTTGGGTGATGCATTCTCAAAATTGTCAATAAGTCATTCCTAGCCCTGCAATCCTTAACAACAAAGAAGGAAGCTCAGGCCCTGAATGGACTATTTACCTACTAATGGCAGCACATAACTCATTTAAAGATCATTGTGAGACACTTATAACCTGTGAGTCAACATGCTATACTATTTATGTGTAAACCATAACAAGTTATGAAGATTAGAAGATGAACTATTCAACAAGATCTTTTACCTGGGCTTCAATAGCCAATTGAGCCACTGAACTACAGGTATATACTATACAGTGGCCCCAGACTGGAGTGTAGGGCAGCTAGTTGAGTTTGGAGTTAGGAAGAACTGAGTTCAAAAAGGTCTTCAGATGTATGACCCTGGGCAAGTGTTTAAACATCTGTTTGTCTCAGTTTCCTCAACTCTAAACATGGAGACAATAGCATTTACCTTCATATATTTTATATCTGTTAGTCAAATGCTCAACTGTGTAAGAATGCACCCTTCCATTTCTCAAACTGTGTGAAAATGAAGGAGTTGACTTGATGATTGCCATGGTATAAACTCCATAATCTTATATGATTAGTATAGGTATGTAATATGTGCATACATATTTGTTTATGTTAACATGTATACATACATGCATACACACATACATATATATATATGCACCTCAGATAATGCTTGTGATATTGCTAAAATCAGTCATTTTTTCTGAATTCATGCTGTATACCAAATATCCTTTGATGGAGAATATCTATCCTACATTTATAAAGAACAGAATTTTGATTTTAGTTATGTGGGGAGCTCCCTGGTTGGATAATCTACCAATGCAGAATAGCCCCCTATTCTTGAATTTAGAGAGGTGCCATAGGGTACTAAGTGTTTAGATGATTTGCCTACAGCCAGTATGTGTTAGAAATCATATGTGACCGCAGGTATTTTGGTCTACAAGGGCAGCTTGCTATTTACTACATAAAGCTGTTTCATATCATATACCCTTATATATGCAGGAGCAAATACTCAAAAATGTTAATAGTTATGTGCTCTTTAGGCATATTTACAGAAGTTAAGTAAAATGAAGTATTGATGTTATCTAAAATGGTACCTTAATTTATTCTACATCTTTAAATTTGTGTTATCCATAATTATAGGGTTTTTCTTTTTCTTTCTTTTTTTAAAAAAATCTTCCCTGTTTATTAATAGTATTTTTCAGATTTGCTTTTTCCCCTTTTCTTTCTTTTAATAAACTCTCTACTGGACCTATATAAATTTTATTTTTTTCTTAAAAAGCACGTTGTAGTATCTATATTTAATGTCAGCTTTAGAATTCTACATAAAAAGATGTCTTGTTAACTACTTGGTCTTTGGTAAGATGCTATGTTTGATTGAATGAGTATATGATCACTGTTGTATTCTTAGAACATAAATCTGAGAAAACTGGAGACAAGAAAATCACTGATATACTGGTGAACCACAGGTTATTGACTAAAGATGAATCATCTCATAAAAATGTCATTGAGATTCTGGCATGCTAAACTATGCTTTCTTAAAGAAGTCTTCCTGAGCTCAGTTTGTGGTTAGGAATCCTTTGAAACCTTCCTACTAATCAAATGATATTCTCTTTTCTTAAAAAAAATTCCTTAAAGTTTTTATAAGATATTTTAGATGGGATTTCATTTTTTTTTTAAAGTGAGCCAGTTACCAAGCCTTTATCAACCAATCTTCAATTCAGGACAGACTCCTGGACATAAGTGTTTCTTCCTGAAGGCACAATGTCTTCTTTGATATACTCACCAGGAAGTATTAATGTCTCTGTCCTCAATTTTCTATCACATTGTCTGGATTTCTCTTTTTGAAATTACTAAATTTCATTGTGGATATAAACCTTTTTGAGAGCTCATATCAGGGTCTCTTTCACCTTTGAATGACTGATTCCTTAACTCAGTCCCAGGTGATATTCTCAGTAATTGTTCTTAAATTGAGGTCCCATAGTGTAGTGGGAAGAATTTGACTTTGGAGTCTGAGGCTTAGCTGAGAAATCGAGTGATCCACTTCTATTACTAACTAGTTGAATAATCTGAGGAGACTCATTAACCCTCACTGTCCACACTTTCCTCATCTATAAAATGTAAGGATGGGATTAGTCACAGGCTTATAATTAGAGTTGGGAGGGGCCTTAGAGGCCATATTTTAGATCTGATATCTTAATTTTAAACATAACCCAAATAAATCACTCTCTCTTCAAATTATTTTAGGGAGAGAATAATATAATCTAAGTCAACATTTTAAGCAACTATTATTTATAAGATGAATTATTTTGTAAAGGATAGAATATTGTGCCTGTAGTTGTAGATGAATGAATAAGTAAATGAAAGAAAAAGTATTTATTAATGGCTTACTATATATGCAAAATACTGTGTTAGATCTGGTGATACAAATAGATAAGCAAGACAAAAACCTAATTTCAGGAGCTCATATTCTAATGGGCGGGCGGAAAGGATACATGTAGGAAGTTTCCATTGCAAATAAGATGAAAATTAAAATATACTCTTTAGGGTTCAGTAGCAATGCAAGCACTAATACATTTTCATTCATGTTTTCCCCACATTGGTAAAACATATCTTTATTTCTGATAATGAACCATCTGACAGTGCCAATGATTTTTATGGTGAGAACTGTCTTTTTCTTTATAATCCCTCAGTGACTGGTATTGGAGAATTGGCAGAATCTGAAGAAACAATTGCCAATTTCATCACCACAAAGGTTTATTATCTGGATTATGGCTGTGGGTTTGGCCTGGAAGAAGGATCAATGGTATGTAGAGTGCTGCCATTTCCAAGGAAGATTATCATAGATTTAAGAAAGATTTCCATCCAAAATTCCATCCAATAGAATGTTGGTGCTTCAAGGGGAAACTCTCACTTCTTTGGAAAATTGGCCAAGTCATAATGTTTCACTTGTCCAAGGATAATGCATTAAATGAGGTTCTATTGCAACTATATCACAAGATTCCATCATATAAAATTACTACTAAAATTGAGCAAATGAAAAAGGAGTTTTGGGGACAGCATTTTTAATCTATTGACATTATTTTCATTATATACCTAATTGCATATTCAAGTCCCGGTTGGCCAAAGTTACTAACTTGGCAGGGAGAACAAAGTAGTTTTCCATCAGAGTTAAATTACTGGAAAATGTTTATCCCATAGTATTCAAGAAATTCAAAATATTGTAAAACATTTTTCAAAGATTTGTTAAATATTGCTTCATAAACCAAGATGTGATTATACTTCTACTACTCTATATCTACCAATCAATCAATAAACACTTAGTAACCACCTGCTATGTGCCTGACAATACTCTAAATGCTGGAGATACAAATGCCAAGAATAAAATAAACCCTATTCACAAGGAGCTTATATAATGAAATGAACTTATTGTTATACTTTCCTGAGAAGAAAAGTTATGCATGCATTAGTTTAGTTAGTCCAAAACTGTGATTTCATTTGGCTATGGAACTGCAAGTGTAAAAATTGCCACCAATTGAATGGCCAGTGTCCTTTCATTTAAAATGTGAAGATAAATGTCTGGATCATGGCTCAAGCTTACAGTTAGACTATGTACCAATTAGCAGGATTTGAGCTCAGATCATCCAACCCCAAGGCCACAACATTTTTTACTCTGAAATCTTAAGTTAAATTACTTTTCAATTATTTTTCCTGACTTTCATTTCACAGTTGTAAGAAGAATTATATCAATTTATAGTTTTTGACATATTGGGGAGATGGAGAACTCTCATAAGTTAGGGAAATGGCTTCATGAATGTTTTCTCTAGCTGAGCAAACAAATAATATAATTATAAATGATTTGTGTAGTCAAGAGCTACAGGATAAATTTCAGGTCATGTTACTTAAAATGTGTTATAAATAGAAATCGAATTCCCATACCTGGTTTGTGAAATCCTCAAGCCAGGGCTATGCTAATAGCTACAAGAAGAGATATGAAATTCATATTACAAGCACACAATACTAACACTAAAGCTATTGCAACTAATAATAATAGCTACCATTTACAGACTATTTTAAAGGCAATAAAGCACATTACAGATATTACACCATTTTTCTCTTGCAACATCCTGTGGGGTATTTTTATTATCATTTCTATTTTACAGACAAGGAAACTGAGACATAAAGAGGCTAAGTGGCTTGTTTATGGTCACACAGGTAGTCAAGTGTCTTGGACTGGGATTGAACTGAAATCTTGCTGACTCTAGGTCCAGCACTCTGTCCACTAGTAACACCTAGTTGCCTAAGATAATTTTAAATCACTTTAAAATTTAAAATATATTCCACTTGCAACTTTTCTTTTTCTCTAATTTGAGAGGTTATACAGAGGGTAATAGTATAGAAAATATTATTCAAGTAAATTACAGGAGAATGTCATCTATAAAAGGTTCACAATTTTGCATATTGAAAACTATACTCTGAATTCCACCAAAATATTCCATTTCTAGGCAAATTCAGGAACTTCTGTTGTGAATGGTTCCTTTTTTGGGGGGGGGGGCAATGAGGGTTGAGTGACTTGCCCAGGCTCACACAGCTAGTAAGTGTCAAGTGTCTGAGGCCAAATTTGAACTCAGGTCCTCCTGAATCCAGGGCTGGTGCTATATCCACTGCACCACCTAGCTGCCCCCAATATTCCATTTCTTAAAAGTCAACAAATGAGGTAGGGAATCTGACCATATATTATACAATGCTCTCTCTCTCTCTCTCTCTCTCTCTCTCTCTCTCTCTCTCTCTCTCTCTCTCTCTCTCTCTCTCTCTCTCTCTCTTTCCCCTTCCTCTGTCCTCCCTCCCCTCATCTCCCTTCCTCTCCACTCCCCTCCACTCTTCCCTACTTTCTTTTCTCCCCTTCCTTTACTTTTATTCCTTCCCTTCTCATTCACCCCAACAACTTCAACAACCTTCAGCCTCCCCCCACCACCACCTTCTTTGAAATGCCTTCATTTCTTTGCAAATTAATTCTATACTGGACTAGTATAAAATACACAAGTATCCTAACTTTTGATTTAGCCATTTTACTTCAGCTCTTTTGTACAGTAGCTCTAAACTTTGCTACTTTTATCCATATAAGCAAGGCTGGAGAATTCCACAGGAGAAAGGAGAAACAACGCAACTAAATCTTTTGCTCTATTAGAAAAATCAGTCATGCAGGGAGATAATCAAAGATTACTATGCTGCAAAGAGTTCCATACAGTGAGCTGGCACAAGAGAGCCTGGAAATAAACCTCTGACAAGTGCTGAGAAATATGCCACCAACTTTCCATTTTTCTTCCTATATATAGTGACCAATCAGTAATTAAGTGTAGAACACTATTAGAGAGCAACAGACCAAAGTGAAGAAGCATTTATTCATATTCCCCAGAAACCTAGAACTGCAAAGGACATTAGTAGGTCTTTGAAATTGAAAATTATTTGGCTGCATGAAATAGTAGTTAGAAATTAGTCTCCTGGATTTGTGTTCTAAAAAAGTTAATACTATGAGAAACAGACCTGTCCTCATCTAATTTCAACTGGTTCTTTTTAAATACTGGACACTAAGCAATAAAAAGATCACAGAATGATTTGGATAAGCCACTTTGCAGATACTTATTAAAGTGAGAGGGTCAAAGAGAAGGTGATGGAGAAGGGACATAAACTGGATAGAAGAGAGAAGGGACAATCAGATGAAATTGATAACTTTGTCCCAATTCTTTAGCCTTCTTTTTTTCCTCTTTAAATGGATCTTAATAACCCCTTTTCACTACATCCTATTCTGAAATACCAATCTGCAATGTGATCACTGGAATGCACAGCATCATTTTCCCAGATGAGGAAAAGAGCATTCTTCCCTTTTATGCCTAGTAAAATGTACCACTACCTCTTTGCCTACCTTTTTGATATGGCCTTACCCGTAATATTTCTTTCCAAATCTCTAGACTTGGGGCGATTCCCATAATGAAGACATGCCCAACATATCACTGGCTTTAGTACTGCTCAAGATAAGGTCTTGTAGTTAAAACATATAGCAAGCAAAGATACCCTTTTAAAGATAGCCGGAAAAGTGATTTTTTTTTTTTACTTCTCATATGGAATATGAATTACTCATTTCTGGAATGCACATGAATATATCCCATTTATTTGTATTTTAAAATTCTACAAATTTGAAAAATGAAATATCTCTTGTATACATTTCATCATAGTCTTCATATCTGATGACTGTTCATCATGCTTTAATCTTTCATGGAATTACCTGACTTAATATCTTTCTCCCTTAAATGAAATTATTCTTCAAATGAGGAACTTTATTAGAAGGGAAGTTCTGAATATGATTGGGCATAGGGAATAAAAAATGGATTCAGCAATTAAGGTAAGAAGAAAGAAAAGATTTAAGAATTAAAACAACTAATCAAAAGTATCAGCAATTCTTAGAGGATTTTCATCTTGGAAAAATCAGGATAGGCAAGCTGATTTGATGGTAGGAAGAAGGCATTTTGGTACTCTCCTGTAAATATGAAATAATATATGTGTGTATATATATGTATATATATACACATATGCATATATATATGTATATATACATATACATATGTGTATATATATATACACACACACTTGTGGAGAGTAAAAGAGAAAGAAAGATAGAGTGAGAGCTGCCTATGGAAAAGGCTCAGTCATCAGAAGAAAGGGGGTAGTAGTAGTGATAATGGTAGTTGTGGTGGCAGTGGTAATAGTAATCATAACTATAGCAAAAACCTAATTAGCTTACATAATACTGGAGAGAAAAATGAGTCTAACAAATTCAACTTAATCATTCACCACCTACTTTTCAAAAAAGCCTATTTAAGGCACTCACTGACACTATAAAAAGAGAAGAAATGCTATTAGGGTTCTCTCTCATTAGTTACTTTGTATTAAACCATCATCCAATTTATTTTAATGAAAATCTATTTTCTCTCTTTCCCATTAACTAACAATTAAAAAAAGAAAAGAAAAAGAAAACTCTTAGAATAGAGAAATTCATATAAAACAAATTCTTCCCACATTGGCTCTGTCAAAAATATATTTTATTATGTACTTTCAATCCATCACCTTTTTTTTTTTTTGGTGGGGCAATGAAGGTTAAGTGACTTGGCCAGGGTCACACAGCTAGTAAATGTCAAATGTCTGAGGCTGGATTTGAACTCAGGTCCTCCTGAATCCAGGGCTGGTGCTTCATCCACTGCATCACATAGCTGCCCCCAGTCCATCACCTTTTTGTCAGGAGGAAGGCAGGATACCTAATAATCAATCTTCTGGAATTATAGAGGACCATTTTCTTGGTAAGTGATTTAATATTTCAAATTATACTGATATTATAAATGGTTTCCTGGTTATTGTTATATCACTTCATCAATTCTTCTTACAAGTCTTTGAAGCTAGGTTTCCCCAAAAGTAACCTTTTCATCATTTCTTATGACACAATAGAATTCCATTACTTTGCCTAGCCATTTCCCTTTTGAGGAACATCTTCTTGTTTCCAGGGTTTAATTTTTCTTACACATAAAGACCTGCTACAAATATGGATCTTCCCATTCTATCTTTGATCTCTTTGGTGTATAGGTTTAGCAATGGTATTTCTTACTCATGACTATGCACAATGTCATAACTTTGGGAACATGGTTCCAAGTTATTTTCTAAAATGGCTATACCAATTCACAGCTCAACCAATCATCCATTAATTTGCATTAAAAAGTATGCTGGTAGCTGTTTAATGACTGACTCTCTGGGAGGAAAATGTACACTTGGCACAGTATTAAGTTTAATCTGTATTATTTTCCCCATTACTTTATTATATCTAGACAATCAATGGGATAATAAATAAAGCATTGATTTATAGCATTTCTCGATTTCTTAGTTGTAACTGCTCATAATAAATTTAACAATAAACGCTCATAAGCTGATATGAACTAGTTCCAGCACAGTCCTGTATGTCTTACCACAGGTTATTTGTTTATTTCCATTTTTGTCATCTTTGCCGAGTTTTCTTTGTGACTTGGAAATTCCAGAGTTGATTTAATTTGCATTTCTCAAAGTACTAGAGATTTTTAGAAGTTTTTCATATGCCTATTGATAGTTTGAAGTTCTTTGAAAAAAACTGCATGCCCATATCCTTGGACCAGTTATCAACTGGGTAACGCTTTTTGTATTATATATTAAAATAATTTCCTTTCATTTATTGGAAATTAAACCTTAGTTATGGAAATTTGCTACAAAGATTTTTCCTAATTTCCTGTTTCCCTTTTAATTTTAGTTGCAATATATGGATTCAATTAAACTTTAAATAATCAAAATCATCTATTTAATTATTTGGTGATCCCCTCTAAGCCTTGTTTACTCTTAAGTTTTTCTCCTATCTGTAGATGTTAAAAAATTTCTTTTTCTTCATTAGGCTAATTTGCTTATGATGTCACTCTTTATTTCTCAGTAAGATATCCTTTTGTAGCATTTCTTAGCATATAGTGATGTTATTGAATATATTATTTCTGTGGGATTAATTTACAGTATTTTAAGCAGTAAATGCTTATATATGTAGTTGGAGTCTTTGGTATTATCAAAGACTAGGGTGCTATGTTTGCTTTCTTTTTTCAGTTTAGAATTACATGTAAAAATAAACTTTGTCTTCTAACTTCTTTTCCTACTTCCCTTCCCACCCCCCACCCCCAAGAGCTCAAGCAATTCAATATAAGTGATACATGAGTAGTCATGGAAAACATGTCTACATTAGCTAGGTTGTCAGAGAAAACAGATTAAAAACAAAACTTCAAATTAAGGAATTGTAAAAAAAAAAAAGTTATGCTTCAATCTGTTTTCAGTACCACCATTTTTACTCTATTTTCTATCTTCTTTTACTTTATTCCTGCTCAAAACTGTTTTGCTTGTGACTGTCCCCTCCCCTGCTCTGCCCTCCCTTCTTTTTACCCTTCCTTCCTAATCCTTTTCTCCATGACTTTCATTTAGGGTTAGATTCATTACTCCTCCCAATTGGGTGTATATGTTATTCCCTCCTTGAGCAGATTCTGATGAGACTAAGGTCTTTGACTTAATTATGTGTTCTAAATTTTCTTCTTCTCTCCTCAACCCTCTGCAATGTTTGTTTTCTTTGTAGGCTATGTACTTAAATGACTTCAGTGATAGACCTATTTTTTTAATCAACATCAAATTATTTAGATACTTAATGCCTTTTATAATTGAAATGTGTTACTGTTAGCCCCCTTGACACTTTATTAATTCCCTTGATATTCTTGACATTTTGTTCCTTCAGTTGAAATTAATTATTAATTTTTCTAGATCTATACAATATTTTTGTTGTTTAATTGGTAAAACACTGAAAAATGTTTTGATTAATATTGTCACTTTCATTATATTGTCTTTTTGTACCCATTAACAATCCATATTTCTCCAATTTTTTTTGTCTTTATTTCTGGGGGGAAAAGTGTTTTTTTTTTAATTATTCTTAAAGTTATATCATCTATCTTGGTAGGTAGACTCCCAAGTACTGTGTGTGTGTATATATATATTATACACACACACACACACATACATACATACAGACATGTATATATATATGTGTGTGTGTGTATATATTTTTTATATGGGAGTAGTCACTTTATCTCATCTTTCTGGATTTTATTGGTAAAATACAAAAATCCTGATGTTTTATGTGGATTTATTTATATTCCATAGCTAAAATCCCATGATATATACAAAAAAGCAATTATTTTACTCATTGGTTATTTTTTTTTCCTTTGTTAGAATTTCTATGACTATATCAAATAGAAGTGGAAAAGAGAACACTTTATCTACCCAGGTTCTTATTGAAAAGGCCTATAATTTATGCTCCTTATATAGTTTATCACATATAATAATAATACTATTTGCTTTTAATACATACTAGTCTAGGAAATGGTACATTTATTCCTGTTTTCTAGAGTTTTAAATAAGAATTAATGTTGCATTTTTTTTTTACTTGCAGGATATGTTGTTTTTCTGGATGTGGTGAGCTAGAGAAACCACTTATTGACATAGTAAATAGTTGCAAGTTGTGCTGGGATGCTCTGCATGACAGCTTCTTGGATGAACTTCCTCTGCAATGTAGAAGACTCTATGTCTATGCTGACCTGGGCTACAAAAAAATGAATCACTCTGGATTTCCTAATCACAATGCAGTTCCATGCTTTTCTTCAGTCTTTGTTGGTAGAGTTATGGTGGAGAGCTGAGCTGTACTACTTACTTCATTCTCTGATGTCTGCTTCCATTTATTGTTTATACACTTAAACTTGTACATGTCACAGAATGTAATCTGCTTGAATGAAAAAGCATTTATGCATTATTTACTGTATACCAAGTGCAGAATTGAGCACAGGAAATACAAATACAAAAAACAAACAGTCATTTGCCTCAAAGAGTTTATAGTTGGAATGAGAGACAACATTGTTTTTTAGAGGTCAATGGTAGGTACTTTGATCTGCAGTGTTACAGGGGGTAGGTGAGGAAATAAATGATGCATTTGTTTGTATTACAGTAGCAGATCGTGGTTCATGGTTCCAGAATTTAATGACTGTATATGTGTTCTGGGATGGAAATGGGGAGGAGGGGGTCCTTCTCTGGGGAGATATGGCTGATGAGGAGAAAATGGTTCAAATCAAAAAGTTTATTGAAACATGGCTAGATCTTTTTTTTTTCTTTTTTCTTTCTTTCTGAAAGGTAATCTAGAAAAGACAATCACCAAAAAAGGATTATAGAACTCAAGGCAGATTACCTAAAATATATAGTAGATATTTAATAAAATTTACTCATTCTTTGAAAATCCACATATTCTCTAGTTTCAAGGAGGAAACATTAGAAATGTACTCAAATAAATGTAATAGTATAAAGTGGATAGGAAAGGTCATAGGGTATAATGACAGATTATAGTCAGGAAGAGGGGGAATCAGCAAAAGTTTAAACCTAAAGAATTGGTAAGATAGCTAAACTCTCAATAAATATAACTATTTCTATAGATAGAAATATGTGTGCTGGTGGGATATAAGAAGTTCAGTTGAAAGTGTAGTTGTGATATCAGTAAGGATATATATGCAATGAACAGAGGTACTGGAGGTCAAAATGAGATCAGGCAAGTAAGTAGCCTGTTTTAACTGGAGTGCATGAAGAGTCATGTGAAATAACACTAGAACAACATTTTGAAGCCTGATAAAAAAATTTAGTTCAATTCTCTTCAACAAGCATTAAGTATTATAATATGCCAGGCACTGTGTAAGGTGGTAGGGATGTAAATACAAAAGTAAAACAGTCCCTGCTATCATGGAGTTTATATTTGATTATGGGGAGGGATTGTGTTATTAAGTGCTCAAACAAATTTGTTAAGAGATAAGTAAATTCTGTAAGTAAATATAACAATAAGAAGATAAATATATACATGTGTACATAGATACATACAAACATATGCACATATATGTATGTATATAAACTATTTGGGAGGGAGGAATAGTAACAGGAAGAATCAAGAAATGTTTCTTAATCTTGATCTGAGCTTTGAGAGGAGATTAGTGGTTAGAAGAAGCAGAGGTGGGGAAGTAAAGCAGATCAGATGTTGGGGAAAGCCTATGAAATGGTATGGGATGGATGATAGAATACCAGGTATGATGAAGAAAAAAGTAGAACAGTTTTTCAGGAATACACAGTGCAGGGCATTATTGGGGAGGACATTGTAGTTTGGAAAAACAGTTTGAAAAGAGAGTGTGAATGGACTTTAAATAGACTTTAAATTCAAAAGGAAGGAGTTTGCATTTCATCCTTAAGGCTGAAGCTTCTTAAGTAGGAGAATAACATAATCAGAGAAATGTCTTTTGCTGTCAGTTGTTTAGAGAGTGGTTTGGAAAAAAGTATAATCCAGAAACAGGTAATCTATTGCCTCCTGCAAGAGTCAATAAGTCTTTTATAATATGCTATATGTGTCAGGTTTAAATTTGTTCTATATGGGTTATATTTTGAAGAACTCTCACTGTT
Source organism: Dromiciops gliroides (assembly GCF_019393635.1). Classification (NCBI taxonomy): domain Eukaryota; kingdom Metazoa; phylum Chordata; class Mammalia; order Microbiotheria; family Microbiotheriidae; genus Dromiciops; species Dromiciops gliroides. Next base: position 191,129,345 of record NC_057866.1, on the reverse strand, counting down.
TAATTTGTTCATTATCAATGCTATACTAAAGATTAGTGGAAATCCAGCAGTTCAACAGCTAAAGAAGTAAAAGTATCCAGAGACAAGCAGAAACTAGAATACTGACCAGAACCCAGACTCCCTGATGACATCCCAACACTCAAAGGAAACAAGATTTCAAGGATTTTAAATGAACATTTTTGTTTTTTCCTTCTGTTACTATATACATCATCTGTAATATGTATTTTCTGCAGAGGCCCTCCCTCTGTAGACATTTTCAAAGTGTGAGTCCATGAGGGACTGGCCCTCTGGACAAAATTTTCCCTTTCTCTCTTTCATATATTGTTATTAGCATATTGTTTGTTAGCATAGGTTATGATATTCTATTATTTTTTACTGTTTAATCAAGGAAACACTCAATGTTTCTTGGGGAAACAAAGCAGGAAATGTGATAAAATAATGGAATTTAGCAGACACCCAGGGGCCCCGCCTGATTGATTTAGTATTGTTTGAATTGGGTGAGAATGAGAAATTGACTAAGTACCTACTTGGGGATGATTTGATTGTAGCCACACCTGGCTGGCCCTGAGTAAAGTGTTCATGTACTACTGATGTCAGCAGGGGACCACTCTCAGCCAACCAACTTGAAGGACCTCCCCTTTGGGGGAGGGAGAGAGAAAATAAGAAGGCTAATGCTGGCTCTAGCAAGGACTCTTTCCCTTTGGTGAGCTTCGGGAGCGTACCAGAGAGGGTACTGCATAGCTGACTCCCATTGAATCTACAGACCCCAGGTGGTGAGTTATTAGAAGCAAGGCCAGCTCTTTGAGGTAGCTGAACTGGAAGCAAGTTTGGGGTTTGAGTCAGTCTTTGCTAGAGCCAGGGAGCTTATCTATTTTTCTCTTCCCCTATTTCCTTGTCCTTTGCTTTATTAACTTCACCTTTGTTGTAAATTTTATTCCCATGAATAAAACCTGATTTGTTTGTGGAAAAGAGGCTGTTAATCTCCTTTCTTATTAGGCTGGGAGAAATAAATAACTAAAAAAGACAGTTTGGAAGGGAGGAAACCTTGAACCTAGAGGCCTGTCATTATTTTCTGAACCCCAATATTATGACAAGCCTCCCAATTAATTTTTCCCATAATAAATTTGGCCCCTAACTTTTTGTTTTGTTTTGTTTTTGTTTTTGTGGGCAATGAGGGTTAAGTGACTTGTCCAGCTAGTAAGTGTCAACTGTCTGAGGCTGGATTTGAACTTAGGGCCTCCTGATTCCAGGGCCAGTGCTTTAATCCACTACACCACCTAGCTGCTCATTGGCCCCTAACTTTTAATTATTTTTGGGACATATAAGTGGATAACATGAGGTGGATTCAAGAGATGTTTGAAAGTCATAAATGATAAAACTTGGCATCTGATTTGGTTTGGAGGAAGAGACTATAAAATGGAGAATAACTACTAGGCCGACAATTTCTGTGAGTAGACCAATAGCATTGTCTTTGACAGAAATAAGAAAGGTAGAAAGAGAAGTGGTTTAGAGAAAAATCTCTAGATTCACTTTTGGACATGTTAAGTTTGAGATTCTTACCTAGGGCCATCTTCAAATATAAAGCTTACAATTTCTTTTTTTTTTTTTTTTCGGTTTTTTGTTTTTTTTTTTTAGTAAGCAATTGGGGTTAAGTGACTTGTCCAGGGTCACACAGCTAGTAAGTGTTAAGTGTCTAAGGCCGGAATTGAACTCAGGTACTCCTGACTCCAGGGCTGGTGCTCTATCCACTGCACCACCTAGCCACCCCAAGCTTAAAATTTCTTACTCTATTTGGTAGGAAAACCACTGTAGGTTTTTGTTTGTTTGTTTTTTGTTAATTTTGTTTTGTTTTCGTAAGGGTAGTGACATAATTAGACCTTTGCCTTTTGAGAAATCATTTTGGCCATTGTGTGAAGGATCATGTCCTCTCCCTTCATAATTTTCAACCTCTTCTTATCAACTGGTTCCTTCACTGGGAACCATGTTAAAGAAATTTCTCAGTCAATCTAACTCATTCATAAATTCCTTCTTTCTGACTAAGCACTGAATCTTTTCAGTTCTCAAAAGATAACTGGAAAAATCTAGTCTTCCCTATTGCCAACAAACATCCTTCTTACATCACTCCTATCCTTGAACAAACAAAAAAACAAACCTCAACTTTGGACCTACCCTGCATCATCCTGATTTCAAAAAAAGACTCTTAGGGGAAAAAAATTGTGCACTGAAGGCTTGTAAACCTCCTATCCTCCAATCTCCTTTGAATGCCCTTGTAATCTTTTATCCCCACCACTCAATTGAAAAATGTCTTCTGGGGCAGCTAGGTGGCGCAGTGGATAGAGCACTGGCCCTGGAGTCAGGAGTACCTGAGTTCAAATCCGGCCTCAGACATTTAACACTTACTAGCTGTGTGACCCTGGACAAGTCACTTAACCCCAGTTGCCTCACTAAAAAAAAAAAAAATGCCTTCCATCTTCATGGTCAACAATGATTTCTTTGTGGTCAAATCTAGAGGCCTTTTCTTGAGCTTGTTCCTTTATACCTTTCTATAGGATTTAATCCTTAACCAACCCCACATCCTGAATATATTCTGTCCTTCTTAGGTTTTCATGAGACTGTTAAGAACTATCTGAAAAATAGTTGAGCCTCACCATATCACCCCTGCTCTGTATGCTTGGTCAAACCCCATTGTCTCTAAGATAAAATACAAACTTCTACGACATTTAAAGCCCTTCATTATCTCATTTCAAACTATCCATTCTAGATTACACATTTCTCCTCTTTAGGAATGCTATATGACAGTCAAATGGACATATTTTCCCCAAAATATGCTATTTCCATCTCCCCCATGCTTTTGTGCTTTGTATAGGTTGTCTTCAATTCTAGGAACAGTTTATCTGGTCGCTGGAACCCTTAGTTCAAATTTATTTTGTTCGTATCCTGAAGTTGCTAATCTGTAAACTCATTGGATGTAAACTTTTTGAGATCAGGGACTGTCACACTTTTGTTGTTGCATTACCAAATTACCCCCAAAATGTGTATGTATGTAATATAGGACCTGGAATATAGAAGACACTTAATAGAAGCTCGTTAATGGTTTAAAAAAGAAGTTGGATTTTATAGCAGAGAAATTGGAGACAGGAAGACCAGTTAGGAGACTATTCCAATAATCTAGGTAAAAATAAAAATTAAAAAACACAACAATTCAAAGCCTTAGAGCCTACACCTTAAAAGCAAGTAGTTTATCTCTGATATCATGTTTTCAAATAGTTCTATAGTTAATTTTAAATAGTTTTAGCCTATTACAAAAAAGAGTACAAGGGCAGCTAGGTGGTGCAGTGGATAGAGCACTGGCCCTGGAATCAGGAGGACCTGAGTTCAAATCCGGCCTCAGACACTTAACACTTACTAGCTGTGTGACCCTGGGCAACTCACTTCACCCCAATTGCCTCACTAAAAAAAAAAAAAAAGGACACAAAGTTTCCCCTCTACCATCTTTTGTAATAAATTATTCTGTATTGTAGAAATTTATTTTGATTCTTTGGGCTGAGATTAGAAAGCCTTAGGCCCTCAGGGTCTCTTCTGTGTGGGAGGGGCTGGTGCCCATCCCCCTCTGCTTCAGCTGGGCAGAAAAAGTCCTGTGGGCTGTACAAGACGCCAGGTCAGACAGCTGGGGGAGAGAGCCCCAGCTCCCTCCACCCTGAGAGGATCTATCCAAGAGATCCCAGGCTCGTCCAGGCCAGGCTCTGGCATAGCCTGTGCTGATGTCCCAGGCACGCAGCACGGGACATGGGCTCCTGGAGCCTTGGGTATGGTACGCACAGGACACTTGAGCATCCCTGTCCCCCCAGCTGCAGCCCTGGTTGGCAGATTAGTTTGGGGTCTGTGGGGGCACAAAAAGCCCCGAGATTTGAATGGAGAGAAGTAAGATATATATAGACCTGGGAGTTAGATGGCAAAAGGGGCCGGCAGATGAGAAGAAACTGGAACAGAGAGGAGGCCGGCCGATAAGATTAAGCGGAGGCTGACAAGATTAGAAGAATGGAGGAGAGGGGTGGCAAAGGTGGCAGAGGGCAGACTGAGAGAGCAGACAGACAGGCAGAACAGGAGGCAGTGGGGAGCACAGAAGCAGTCAGCACAGGGTACAGGAGGAGTTAGAAGAAAGTAGCTGAGCAGTGGAAGTGGGACATACCCTAAAGCAAGGCCCTTATTGTATTAAAAAAGTTCCAGGTCCAGCAGGTGGAAAGAGACACCCAGAATACAGTCAGGTTGTACATATTATTTCCCTGTATTCTTAATTTTAAATAGTGTCTCTTAAATAAACTCTGCTTTGATTATTTAGTTAAGAGGCTTCTTAATCTTTATCTTATCAATTTTGGGAGTGAAGCAGTGTGGTGGAACTTTATAAACAATCTACATTAAATTAATAGCAGTCAGATAGCCAGTTAGTCAGCAGTCCCAGATTAAGTACCCCAATCAGATTAGGCCCCCCAAAATTAGGCAAGTAAATCAAAATATTTCAACATTTGAATGGCGATCCAGATGGGCCTTATGGCCCAATTATAGTTTTTCTAAACTTATAATTTTTCATATAATTATAATTTTTCATAAATCCAATTATATAAATTGTCCAGATTAGATTAGCTAGTAATAATTATTTTTTTTACAATATGTTTCTCTTTTACTTCTGCTTAGCTCTCTAACCTATAGTCTAGAGCACTCCCAGCTTGAAGCAAACACTGTCATGTTCTTTTCCATTTTAACTGGACCTCATCTGTCTCTCTTCATCACTTTAAAATGAGGTTATCACATGAATGCACAGCATCACTCCAGCTAAGGGTAAGGCTTTATGGGATGTTTTCTCTGATTCTCAGCATGCTACCATGATCTTTTTGACTTATCTTACAGGGTTCCAGTAACCCTACCCACACCCCTTTAGTGATGGTGCTGTTATAACCTCCTCTACCTCAGTGACTTGTAATGCTCATGGTCACCTGCGTACTTTCCTGTCAGCCACCCCAGCAGTGATCTTAAGACTCTGAGGAAATAAAATGTAGATACCCCCATGGAAAAGGTTGTAGACCTCTGGTCTATGACTATAGATAAAAAGCTGGTCAGTATTCTCTTCATGGTAGTTCTCTATATAGTTGGAAAAAATAATTTAATAAATTGCCTTTCAACCTTTTCCTCTCAGGACTAAATCTAACTTCTTCAATATTTTCTTACTTTTATCCCTTGAATCATTTGTTTCTTTTCACTTGACCCTTTTTAGTTTCTTCAAATCCTTCATAAAATGCAGATACAATAAAACAAGACAGGATTTCAATAAGAAATTGTATAATTTCTCCCTGATCAATCCCTCTTGACCCAAGTTTAACCAGAAGAGAGAGATGACAAAAGTCTCTTACTCTTTAGCCTCAGAAGTTATTAAGCAAGAAATGAGAAAGGTTCCTAAAAGATGAATATTGATTCCACTTCCCCAAGATCAAGGTAGGATTTGGAATTAGAGGAACTGGGTTTGAATCCCTATATTTTTACTTTATAAAATGTAGAATATAGATACTGTGAGAATTTAGACATCACACATTTTCTGGGCCTTATATTCAATATGAGAGGGCTTAAGTAGATCTGTAAGGTGTGCTAGTAAATATTTAACAGCAAGCTTTCAGAAGAAAAAAAATGTACAAAGGACACAATTATTTTTAATTTGCATTATTAACAATTTCTCCATCATTTTCTTAAAAATAATCAATAGAACAATAAAACCTGAGCTGATCTGAAGCACTTGCCCATTTCCAAGGTGGAAATGATTATTCTGAACATTTAATAATCAGGCTGGCTCCAGCAAACCCTTGATTTGAGGTCTAAACTATTTTATCAGTTATGACTCTATGAAGGCAAAAGGGATAACTAGGACATTCTTAGTCATAGGATATTCTGAGATGGAGCTATCCCAAACATCAAAGAATTCATAGCATTAGTACAACAAAATTAATGAAACAACTTTTGGAGCAGGATTCAAAGTCTGATCATACAGCCTTATTTGTTATGAATCTACCTTTAGATTCCTGACTCGGGTCCAGTGCTTACTGCACATTTACTTTATCTTTATTTATTAGAAAATATAATGGCTTGGTAACTTTCTAAGTGATTATTTAGTTAACAAGATAGCATCTATTTTTCCCTTTAAAGGAGTGAAATGAAAGGAAAAGGACATTTTGGGAAATAGAAACTGTTAACTTGTAAAAATTTATTTTCAAAGAGTTTCAATAATGTTATTCTCACTTGCAAATTTTTTTATTTAGTTGTATCTAAGATGTAGAGATAATGTATTACCATGACCTAGTAATCATACTTAATATTTTTGCAATTCCCAGTAAACAGTGATAAATTATAGTAACTGAGATGAGGAGAAATAAGACTTATTAGTTTTGTTTCATATGCTTAGTTTGAAACATCACTTTTGTAGTTTGAGTGATAGCAGAGAATAGGCAATGTTTCTACAGAATTTAAACACAGTGCACCACCCTTACTTTATTAAAGAGTAGTAGTTTAGCACTTTAAAATTTGGTAAGTATTCTACAAATATCAACCCATTTTATCCTCACAATGAGCATAGAATGTAAGTATTATCATTATCCTCATTTTTTCAAGTGAGGAAACTGAGTCAAGACAGAGTTTAAGTGACTTGCCGAGGGTCAAAGAAATAGTAAATGGTCCTATTCTTATTGCATATTGCATATTTATTCATTAGAAAATTTGGAAGACAGGATGAGGGACTAATATATTTAAGACAAATTAGTCGCTTATCAATGTAATTTTTGTTTGTTTTTCTCCTCTAATTTCAATGTAGATGTTCTTGATCATTAAAATGTCTTATTTTTTCAAAATTGAAATAAAAGAAAAAGTCATGCCTTCAAATGTTGGTTCCTTGAAAGCAGGGATTATTTCATCCTTTGTATTTTGAATCCTCAGTGCCTAGTACAGCATCATAAGCACAGTAGACACTGAATGTTTATTTATTAGTAGCACATTGTTAAAAGTTGCATGGCAAGGGAAATTCTCTTTTAGCTCTTTCCCCCTTTTCTGTTCCTTTCTCACTGTACTCTCCCGTAAATTTGACACCTTTTACTAGTTCTCTTCACCTTCCTTCCCTCTCTAGTACATTCATTGTATATTCTACCATCAATCTCCTTTAAACCACTTGCCACTGAGAGTTGCTGTTGTTTTTTTTTTTACTAATATGTAATTAATATTGAGGTGTTATAAAATTTATCCTTGTTATTTAACTTGAAATAGTTTTTGTTTGGTTTATTTTTGTCTGGATGTACTTACAGAACTGGATCCCTTTTAGGAAAAGGGGAGAAAGAAAATTATCTCTGTAGATATATTTTGGAATAATATGATATTTTGTTACTATAGATCATGGAAATCTATTTTTTTCCTTTTCCCAAAATGCAATATAATTGATGTAACAATATAAAGATATTTCAACTGTCATTATATTCAGTAAAAAAATGCCACTTGTTATTGTTGTAGTTCTGTTCTGGGGTACAAAAAATTCAGGTGGAAAAGGAGGGGTCTGTATCACAACTCTACAGAAAGACAGAGAACACAGCTCAGGTTACCTTTCTCAAGGGAGAAGTTTGAGAGTATTGCCTCAGATAGGACTGACAACAAACTAAAATTGGAAATAGTAAAGGTGTTTCAAATTATATAATGGTCTTTAAACAATTACAAAAAAAAGCATAATAAAGAGTGGTCTTTTGTACTATGGTCAGAAATTCCCATTTATTTCCCCATCTCCATGCCCATCAATTTCCTCCAACATTTCCTGAAATTAATTAGCTTATTAATTTCCTTCAAATTGCTTAGCAACCCTTTTAATATTTTTTTTACATACAATACTTCCTATGTGCCATCTTATCCCATCATTATCAAGTTGAAAGCCTTCAAAATGTTGTTATTGTTTTTGTCATTCATTTCACTCATTCTGATGTTCTTCATGGTCAACATTCAGAAGTAATGGTGACACAGTATCATCAACATTGTGTGTTGATCAACTTAGATTCTTCTCATCAAGAAAGTTCCAAAGGACTCATGACGGAAAAGGCTCTCCAAATCCAGAAAAAAAAAAAAAGAGGAACTGTAGAATATGGATGCTGATTGGACCATACTATTCTTTTGGTTTTGGTACTGCTTTTCTTTGGAGGTTTTTCATTGTTTGCTCTGATTCTTCTCGTATAACCTAATGCAGAAATATGTTTAATGTTATTTTATATATATAAAACCTATATCAGATTACCTGCTGTCTAGGGGAGGAGGGGAGGGAGGGCAGGGAGGAGAAAAATTTGAAATTGCAAATCTTATCTAAACAAATGTTGAAAACTAAAACAAACAAACAAACACACAAATAAATAAATAAATTTTTTAAAAAAAGAAGTCATGGTGACAAATCCTTTGTCAATTTCTGCTACATTATTTTAATGTCTTTATTAGGCACAACCCTAAAAACAGACATTGCAATCTTCACTTCCTTCTCAACTTTGCTTCCAGGCTTTTCAAAACGTCGATTAATCAAAGACCCTTTTTGTGTCTAGTTTTAGATCCTCAGCTACTTTTGGTTTTCTGTGAGTTTTCTTCTGTTGGCTGATACAGGCCTCCCAGCGAGGGAAAATGACCTCTCTTTAGGCCACAGAGAAACTAACTTACATTTGGCCCTCCTGTTGCTTAGCAACAATTCTCACCCAACTGACTCTTTTTTTTCCTGCACACATGCGCAGTGGCCCCTATTAGAGGTCAAGCGGATAAGATGGCTGGAGAGGCTGTTTTGAGGGAAAAGGGCATTGGGCTTGCCTTAATTCTAACAGAGCAGATGGGACGCGTCCCCTTCCCTTCCCCAAATAGATTCTCCCAATGGAAGAAGAAAGAGGCACAAGGAGATAGAACCTTGCCCCTGGAGAAGCTGAGCAGCTCCCCACTACAGTTCAGCCCTCCATAGGGAAGAAAGAGGACAAAGAACATGACAGTCAGTTATCAAAACAGAGAAAGTTTAGAAAAGTCCCCTCTGGCCTAAAGGAGTAACTAACCCTCAGACCATGGGTGATTTAAACAACCTTGCTTGAATAGGAGGGAGGGGGAAAATGATTTGGTGCAAAACGGGAGCTATGATGCCTTTCAAAACAGGCAGCTGATTTCCCTACCACAGCAATAGCTGTTAAATGAATGTTTGTTGATGGATTATTTTATTTACGTGGAAGACCCAGCACATCAAAATAAAGTAAAATGGTTATTTCATAGGCTCTTCCATAGAGAACTTTGGAAATCTTCTCATCCCTTCCTCCATTACAATAATCATCCTGAATGGCTATTCAGGGATTTTTATACTTTAAAAAAAAAATGAAAAGAAGAATTCCTTGAAACCACTAAGCGATTAAGTTATAGAGCTATGGCTTGAACCCTGATCTGAATCCTAATTCGATGTTCATTACATCACACTGTATCCAAATTGTGAAATCTGTAAAACTGTTTTGACTTTGTTTCAAATCTATATATATTTAAAAAGTACATGCTTGATGCTATCTGTTTAATGAGCTTTAAAAAAATATTTTGATCATAACACATTAAGCCAGAAGAGAGGAGAGGGCTAGGAATAATAAGTATAAGTTCAGTTTATATTTCAGATCTATTTTTAAAAGTACATACTCAGTATATGTATGTATATGTATGTGTACACACATATACAGTGTGTGTATGCATATTCATGTGTATATGTATATATGTATACACATATATATAATGAATATGTCAACATATTTTTAATATCTATTCTAGATTCTTAACTTAAAGGTACAATAATTTTTATATATTCCTTCACATATGCAACCATTTGGAGTTTAGTATTATCCAATTTTACTGTCTATGGCCTCTGTTAATCCTGCTTCATATTGTTTTGGAAATGAAGTGTCAATCATCCAAGCCACTTTTGTCAAGCACCCACTACCTAAAGAGTTGTTTATTTAATCTTTTCTCCATAAAAAAATGCCTAGCTATTAGTACTCCAGGGATATTCTAGGTCTTCTGCTGCCAATAACAGCCTTCTGTGACTGGATTGTTTCTTTGATAATATAAATTTCTTATTTTTTTCTAGTTTAAACCTCCATTCTTTCACATGTCATAACTGGTTATGGAACATATTTCTACATATATTTAGCAGTTATTGTAAAGCTGCACATTTGTAGTCCTTTCTCTAAATAAGATAACACAATGAAAAAAATTAAAAATAAAGAAGATTAAGGTTGATTTGTCACAACAGAATACATTGTCTATCAAATGCTTAACCGCAAAATTTTGGTTTTAAATTGGGAGTTCTACTAAAATGCACTTTTCTGAAACTTCTATGTAATTGCAGCAGTGTGAGTATTTCCCTGCTCTGGTGCTTTTCTAAGAATATAAGGGCAACAAGTGGATTGTTCTGTTATCTCATTGGCTGCATGACCTGCCCACCACCTTTACTGGACTTACATAACCTCTGCATTATTCTTAACTACCACTTCCAAATGCAAGTTGTCACTGGCTGTACTAGGCAATAGTCACTTAAAATATCCATGCACACACACATATACACACCTGTGTATACATATATGTATCTATAAATATATACTATGTATATATGTATAGGTTTGTGTATATATATGTATATGTCTGTGTTTATATCTGTATCTGTATATGCATATGTATATCCATTGATTCATTGATATATTTATTTATCTATTTATTCACTCATTTATTCATCTATTAATTAATTAATTCTTTTGTTTGTTTGTTTGTTTGATTGATTGATCTTTGGTAATCTGTTATTTTTATTATTGCAACATAGTATGATCCCATGATTTGTAGTCATAGAATATTTTTTGAGTAATATTCACTCTTAAAAAAATGGGCTTTTGTGGCACCAATTTGCTTTAGGTAATTGAAAATCCCCTGCAATTTCCCCTATCATCTACTTCACCTAGATCCAACTTCTATTAAATCATGGCCTTATTTAATTGACCATATAAAGGATCTGTCCCTCATATAGGGACTAAAGTAAATGCACTAACTCAAAGGGCTTATGTGTCCAAATGTATCGACTAATGTGAGCAATCTCACTTAGTTTTCTGGTTTGGAATTCTAAATTGATCTCTATTGAGTAGTTATGGGTTTCAGTAAGTCTCTCCAGCTCAGGGCAATTAGCACAATGTTGCAATCAAGGAAGAGCATCTGAAGAAAATTAGCATCTATAAGAACAACCTTTTCTCATCCAGACTACATTAGACATGCTTCCTCCTTATTTAAAAAAATTGCATTCCTGGGCAGCTAGGTGGTACAGTGGATAAAGCACTGGCCCTGGATTCAGGAGGACCTGGGTTCAAATGTGGCCTCAGACACTTGACACTTACTAGCTGTGTGACCTTGGGCAAGTCACTTAACCCTCAATGACCTGCCCTCCCCCCAAAAATTGCATTCCTAGAATCTAGTAGTGTCTTAGATGTAGTAAGTCCTTAGTAAATATGTTAAGTTGAAATATTTTTTCCCAAAAGTTGTGTCTTTTGATAAATTTCTTTTTTATTGGTCCTTGCCTAGTTAAGTAAGCTCTTTCTGATTCTTTCCAGCACTTTCACAAACATCACTGATAATTAACTGAATCTCAGAGTCAGAAGAGACCTGAGAAATCACATTGTTCAGCCCAAACCTGACTTAGAACCCCTTCTTCAATATCCTTGAGAAATGATCACCCAATCTCCATATAAATACCTCCATTGATAGGAAACTCAGTACCTTTGTAGCACATTCAACTTTCAGAAACCTTTTTAATTATTTTTTTTCCTTACAAAGAGCTAATATTTGTCTCCAACCTCCACTTATTGCTCCTAGCCATGTTTTATTCTGCCAAATAGAACATGTATTATCCCCCTTTTTCCTAACAATTTTCCAGATATTTGAAAATAGCTATTATACCTCCCTGACATTTTTCTTACGTCCTGAATGTTTCCAGCTACTCTAGGTAATTTTAGTCCAGAAGAGTTTCCAGGTCCTTCACTAAACTGGTTGCTCTGTTGTGGATATGTATATCCAATTTGTCAATACCCTTCCAAAAATGTGTTTATAACTGAACATAATATTCCAGACAAAGCTTTCCAGATACGGAGCAGAACAATACTATTCTTTCTACGTTCCCCAATTAATGTAGCCTAAAATGATGTTTTTAATTTTCTACTGCCGTTTTACACTGGTGACTCATTAAGTTTTCAATCCTTTAAAACAAGCCAAAATAATGCCGAAAATGTAATTATTGTCTAACATTATTTTCTATTTTTGATAAATGATATATTAGAAATATTGAGATATTAGAAGTGACTGATATCTAGATGATTCAATTAATTTTGCAAAAAGTAATCTACAGTAAAAGGATGCTTTAATGTTTCATCACATCAATTGTCTAATGTATAAAACAATTCAGTATGTGATTAAACTTACTAAATAATGATACCCTTCATATGCTCAAAAAGTATTTGGTGTTTTTCTCAGCTTTGGTGAGTCCTTCTGTTTCTCTAATATCTACAAACAAAACAGTGAGTTCTCACTAATAGAATTTTCACTATAGTAATTATTATGACTTAACCAGTATAGACAGAGAATTGAACTTATACCTAGCAAGGATCTTTTTGTTATCAAAACAAGGAGGAGAATCAATATGAAGGCATGGTATTCTCTGTTCTTGTGGGGAACAGTTATGAAGAATGAAAGCTCATAACAACATTGATGTACCTTAAACTGGCATTAAGTGGTATCCTGCAAAGAAAACTATGTGGGTAGGAGTAAGAGCCAGGAGCTGATTGTATTAGTATTGCATAGTACTTGGAGTTCCCTAGGGCCTGGATCACCATTTTGTCTCTGCCTTTACCTATGTGCCTGGTCAATAATCTTCTGGGAAAGGTGTACAAAAGTATAAATTGTGTGTGTGTGTGTCCTTAGTGATAGCTATAACAACTTGTCTATAGTGCTTTAAGGTTTATTAAACACATGTTATTTAATTTTATCCTCACAACAATGCTGTGTGAGTAGTTCAGATATAATTCACATTTTACACATGAGGAACTACTAATTGCTGTGGTTGCCCTTTTAGTAAATGGCACAGACACATAGCTGGTAATCATTAGAGGTGGATTTAAAATTTTGGTCTCTTCTGACTCCAAGTCCAGTGCTCTTCCATTATGCCTCTTTACTTTTCCAGCCCTGCTATACTTAAATCAATCAACGAGTAAGTCTGGATGCCATTGCAGATTGTTGTCTATGTTGTATATTCAGCCCAAAGTTGCATATATGACAGCATGACCTGAGCTCACTCTCCTAACCTTGAGAGGGGTTCCTTGTCATCTAGTGAGGTAAAAGACCATAGTGCCTTATGGAACTAATGATGTCAATATAGGTAGCTGCCCATCTGTTAGGCTACATAGTGTGGTTTTTCTCTACCAAAGTATATAATCTCAGAATCTTGATTTACTCTCATTGACAAATAGGTTTTGACTTTATTTAAAGGATCAATATTATTAAATATCCTAGGCTCAAATTCTTCCAAACTAAAACTTGTAAAGTGTAACTTGCTTCCTAACTATCTCCAAGAGTGAAGCTTAAACAGAGTTAGCATACTTTACATCTTGCTAAAACTATAATTGCTTCTCTTATTTTTTTTTTGCAGGCAATAGGGGGTTAAGTGACTTGCCCAGGGTCACACAGCTAGTAAGTGTCAAGTGTCTGAGGCCGGATTTGAACTCAGGTACTCCTGAATCCAGGGCCGGTGCTTTAACCACTGCGCCATCTAGCTGCCCCAGCTTCTCTTATTTTTATTAGAAGATTTTTGACCTTCTTTTGTATACTTTGTTTTGTTGCCTTACAAATGAGAACTAATAGCATTGCTTTTAGAAATGGCAGGTGTAGAAAAGAGTTTCTTTAATCAATTCGTAGGGCAGAAGATTCAAGTGATTATGCTCCTGCCTCTTTTACCAAAAATCATTTCCCAGGCCAAACCTGGTATCAGGATTCAGTGAGACAATCAATAAAAGCCAGTCTCACTTTTTGGAAAATTTCACACATTATCTTTAACAAAGTATTAATGGTTTCAATAATCTCATTCCTGGGTGGCTAGGTGGCATAGTGGATAAAGCACCGGCCCTGGATTCAGGAGTACCTGAGTTCAAATCCGGCCTCAGACACTTGACACTTACTAACTCTGTGACCCTGGGCAAGTCACTTAACCCCCATTGCCCCGCAAAAAAAATAAAATAATCTCATTCCACTGTTCTTTTGCATATATATTTTTATTATTTTAAAATCTATTGGAGGGGTGGAGCCAACATGGCAGAGGAAAGACTGTGACTCTCAATGTTCCCAACAAATCCATCGATATACCTCCAAAAAAAATGCCATAAGACAACTCCTGGAGCAGCATAACCCAAAAAAGAACAGTTTAAGACTATTTTCCAGCCAAAGATAGCAGAAATAGGTGGCTGGAACCATCTGCTGTACAGGATGAGAGAGGAGCTCAGTGCAAGGCACAGATCCAGCCTCAGGCAGGCTGTGCCTTCAGTGTCTCAGACTCTTCAGCATCAGCAGCTTCTTCTGAAACTCAGCTCATGAACTGGTGAGTGGGTCTGGCGGTTGCCCGTGGGGAAATATCTGTAGTCTCTGCTAGAGCTTTGGTGGAGCACCCATATTCTGAACTAGTAAGCAGACTGGAGTGGCAGCAACCCAGTGGGAGAGGAGCAGAGGCATGCCCAGCTTTCAACCATAGAGAATCAGATTCAATCAGTTTTCTGTTTCTGGGTTAAAGAGAAAGTGGGCCCGTGGTTACTTACAGGCCAGGCAGGCTGAGAGCGAGTCTAATCATACCACCTGGGATCCTCTGTAGCTTGGGACAGCATGCCCTGGAAGCAGCACTACACATTATGAAGGAGTTAAAAACCAAGAAATATGTGGCCAAGATGAGCAGGCAGAGAAAGCAGCAGACCATCAAAAGCTTCTTTGGTGGTAAGGGAGATCAAAATACACCCTCAGAAGATAATAACAAAGTCAAAGCTCCTACATCCAAAGCTTCCAAGAAAAATATGAATTGGTCTCAGGCCATGGCGGCATTCAAAAAGGACTTTGAAAATCTATTGGAATTGAAAAACATCAGAAATTATCAAATAGAAGTGTCAAATAATTTTTGCAAGCCTTGAAGTCATTTATGTATTGTCTCCACTCTTCCTCAAAAAGGTTTTAGATTTTGATTTTGAGTTCTTTCTTTTGAAATAAACATTGCCCCCCCCCACCACCACAAAAGAGGCCTAGATCTTTTATTCTTAGCAGACACAACTGCCTTCTCTGACCTCTAACCTTAATGGCCTTTTACATCTCTTTCCCTGAGTCACTATACAATATCCTTGGTTTATAGAAATGAGAAGCAAGAAGAAGGTCTCCTACTATCTAATTTTAAATCAACATAGGTAGGTATCATGGAAAATGTGATGTCTTTGGAGTCAGAGGACTTGGGTTCTGGGTTCAAATCCTTCCTCTGACTCTTATTACCTGTGTGACTCTGGACACATCACTTAATCATTTACTCCTTAATTTCTTCACTTGTAAAATGATGGAGATTATAGATGACCTCTGAGATTCCTTTCTTTTCTAGATATACAATCCTCTTATCTTCTATCTAGTAATAAATGTGGCTGATATTATTAGTCAGTTACATAATTTTTAAGCTCTGAAAACAAAGATTTAAGTTAAAAACCTTTAGTGAAAACTTCAATGGCATGACATATATTGCTGACATTCTAGTCGAATGTGCTACAAGTCTTGATGCTCAAGATATTAGTGCCAAGTGAAGGAATTAATTGATTTTCTTAAGTTGATATTGAAATGTATATTTTGATGGTTGTATCTCTTAAATTAAAGATATCTTATAGCCTAGCATTAAGGCATTGAGGCATGAGTGCCATGAAACTGTCCCTGATAGTCTAAGATGCCTTACTGCTTATGAGAATACAGTGCAAAGAACAGTTAAATCAAAAGATTAATGAATAATTAAGAAAGCAACTCATTCAGCACTTACTACATGACAATTGTTGTGTTAAGCACTGAGTATTGAAAAAAAAGCTGATAGTATAGACAATAGACACAGGAAGGGATTACTGCATTTGGAAAGCTACAAGAATGAGTGAAGTCATAGGATAATAGACTGGTACATTCTTTTAGGAACAGGGATGGAATTGATTTGATTATGGTTCCAGAACTGGAAAACTGGAGGAAGAGAGGAAAATCATGGAGAATATTTGAGTTGCAATAGTATAGCTGGTGATAAGGTCACTGAGGAGGGAAATAAAACATGGCTTGAGGTGGGCATGGTTGTAGTGATTAAGTCCTCCAGGCCTTGCATTCATGGGCAAGTCTAAAGAAATGTTTGCAGAGTAAAGGCCTGAATTTTGATCCTGAGAGGAATAATGTTTAGTGTTGTGAATGTGGGCAATGAATTCCTCACTTTTCTTATCTGAAACATTGGTGTGATGACTGGCATTTCTGTACTATTCTTATAACTATCAGGAAAGTTTTCTGTAAATTGTAAAAGGAAAGATATTATTATAAGCCATTCTTTTAAAAAAAAGTTTCATGGCAGCTAAGAACAACTGAGAAATGAATACAGCAGAAATATTAGTAAAGACATAATTATCACAAGTTTGAAGCCCTTAAATTTGTTGGCCCATCAACATTTAAAGGGTATAATTGAGATGAAATTCATTTACTCAAATTATTCAGGTCTTTAGCTTCATTTTTTGCTGCATCTGACTACTTAAATTCAAATGGACCTGTGATTTCATTAATTTGGAAATTCCCTACAGTCATGCAGATCACAATCTATGCCTACTTTTCCATAAACCTAGAGTTTACTATTTTTCTTTTTCCACTATTTGCCACAAAAGAGTAAGTATAAAGAAGAAAAAAAAAACAGTATGTAGCACAACTTGAATTATGTTACCAGTCAGCAATCATGAGAAAACCTGTGTTAGATTAAAAGAAGAGAATATTTAAACCAAATAGGCAAAATGAGCATTGTGTGCATGTATGGGAGTGTGTGATATGCCTGAGTTTCATCAATCTAGACAATCTTTGCCCCAGCATTCATAAACAAGAGGTAACTATCTGTGTGCTACAACAGTCTTCCTCCCAATGGTTGCCTTGAATTCACAATGCACTATATAATTTTCCTTGAGAGTCACTGGGGAGATTGTGTGCTTTTCAGAAGAATCCATTTTTTTTCTTCGTTTCACAACTTTTGTTCGCTTTGTTAGCCTTCATATTTCTCTCTGGGGCAGATATACTTTTGCAGCTTGTTGATATTCAAGGAGAATGTGCCTTTTGGAAAGTGGGGAACAAGGAGTTTGCCAGTGGTTAGTGGTTCTGTCAGGCCAGGCTGGCATTAGATAAGGAGTAGTGCATTAATGATTGGATGTGAGCATTTGTAGCATTCTGTAATGAGAAAACTACAAAAGATGTGCTCTCTATTCAGTGCATGGTAGACCAACAATAATGAATGATGTGGACACTTGCTGTCAAGAGGGGTGCAAATAGACAAGGTCCTCATTAAATAAAGTAATGGTTATACTGATCGCTCCCTGCAGTGACTCATCATAAAGATGAATGACCAGATATGGAAGCTGACAGATGGTGAATGACAATTTTATAATTGGATTGTAAGTTGGAAGCTCTCTGTGAATGTTCATGCAATGTTTTGGTTTTCACATAGGTTATGGGTCTTTGGAAACATTTCTATAAACTATTTTTCTACTTTTCCCCACCCCTGCCTATATTGTCATTATATACCCTACATTTAAAAATAAACTAGGAAAAAATGTTTATAGTTTTTCTGGAAAATTCCATCATGATATTTAAAGCATAGAATTTCTAAACCAATTTGTATATGTAACACTGAACAAATGATAATGAACTGAAAATAATCCCCAAATTCCTGAAAGAACATTAATTGTCTCTTTTCATAAACTGTTTGTGATGGTTTTAGAAAATAAGACCCAGGGCTCTGAAACAGTCACTAATCAGCTACACAATCATAATGAACTGTCCATTTATTTATTTCAGAGTTTTTGAACAAATCAGTATTTTGGTGACTGTCTTGATTGCCTCTAATCTCCATTACAATTAGAAAACATTTTAAAATACTTCTAAATGATAACACATTTCTTCCTAGAATTTATAACACATACAAAATGATGCACAGGATGAAAAATCATTCCCATTGATCTCTAAGTTTCAGCTATTAATATACTGATGGATTATAAGGAATCTATTCTATAGTTTACTGGAGGAAATTTCTGAAGAAAGCACATGCAAAATCCTATCTTAAAGAATGGACAGCTCAAATGTGCTGAACTGGAAATCCTTAAATTATAATATCATAATAACTTGCTATTCTTTACAACTTTAAAATACATTATAAAATATGTTCTTTCCAAACTACTCTTGAGGAAGTACATGTATTAATATGTTAGAAATCATATCTTCTCAAACTCATTCGTTTTGAAGGTTAATAAGTAAGGGGAAAAAAAAAAACAACAAAAACCTGAGCCCTCATTTCTATCTTGAGGAAAAAAGCAGTATCTGTTCTTGTCATTGGGCAATCCTACATTTGGAAAGAGGAAAAATAAAGTGTTACAAAGCCATAGGTGAGAGAAAGAAAGAACATGAGACATATAGGAATAAAGAATAAAAGCCCAAACCAATAAAACTCTGCTATTAGCAACAATCTCATAACTTGCTTAACTTTTTACACTCGTATAATGAGGGAGTGTCTCTTTCCTCTCCAATTGCCCTGAATCTTTCTATTGTTTTGGTGGAAGCTGATTTGGATGGAAAGAAGCTTACAGTAAATTATTTTTAAAACCTCTATGAATAATTTGCACTTTACTCTCCTAGCTTCATAGAACCAAGAATCGTTGATTTTGCTGCAGTGAGGAATTGGAAGTAATTTATAACTGGGTAACTATTTTTTGCCTCTCTTCTCTTCTGCTTTCATTAGCTTGTACAGTAAATCAACAAAGGAAAATAATCATTCAATATAATCCATTGTAATACATTTGGGAAAAGCCTGACTTTATGTTTCACTTCTGTGTGTCATTACCCTTGTTCCCTTTGAGATGCTTAGCAAAATATATATTAATCAATGGATATCAGTATCTGACCAGCACCTTTAAATGTTCCATACTTCCCACTCTATTCACCATGAACCCATTAAAAGTGACTGATGCCCCAGAAATTCCTTATGGCATGCACTTGAATTTTTACAAACACTCTGGACAAAAGGAAAGCTGTCTTCTCTTAAACTTCTGCCATGGGGATTTGATAGTACCCACAACAAAGTGCTAAAAATGAAGAAGAGTAGTCATCCCTGCAGTGTTACAAAAGCTATGGAGAGATGGAGGAATTATGTCAGAGAAAAAGGCACTCACATTTCTCAAAAACCACATATAAGTTGAGGAAAAAGACTGAGAAAAAGGAATAAGATTTAAACTCTGAAAGCTTGATCCTAGAGTAAAGATTTTCTATAGTAGTGAGGATGGAAACCAAGTTGAAAGGGGAAAAGAACTACAGAGAAAGTAGAGGCAACTGACTTTTCACGAAGCTTGACAGTGAAAAGGAGGTTTATAATTTGAAGGGCATTGGAAGGTCAAGTGAAGAAGTGTTTAAGGATGGCAGAATCCAGGCAAATTTAGAGACTGTTTATAGCCAGTATGTAGGGAGATTTTGAAGAGAAAAAAGATTGAAAGAGAAAAAATAGGACTAGGATCAAGGACACAAGTTTAGGTGAGGGATTGTCTTGGATAGGACAAAGGCCACACTATCTTAGAATCTGAAGTCAAAGCAGATGAAGTAGGGGAAAATGCACCGTAGTAGGCCCCATGAAAACTATCTCAAGGATTGAAAAAAATTTCACAAACATGACTTTGGGTAGATGGAGATTTATTGGGATTTATTAGAGTGACTTAAAACAATGACAGAGCATCGGGACAGCAACTCAAAAAATCTTTGTCCTAATCCCATCTGTGGTTGCTCTCATAGACTCCAGATCTCTCATGGAAGGTGTTTTGTCACCTCTTTATAATTACCAGATACTTGCCAGACACCACTAGGGCTACCTATCTATTAATATATTCCCTTGATACCAGGACCTGTTTTTACATGAACAAAGAAGTTTAATCTTTGATTCAATACACTTTGGCAGATGCTAGCTTCAAAAGTTCCTAAGATGCAGTTAGAAAATTTGGGGTGTGGGATAGAGCAGTTGTCTGTTTTCTCATTTTGCATTGTTTTTTCTCTCCTTCCCGAATCTACTGCTCAGGAACAATTTTCTTGGACCAAGGTAACCATAAAAGTTTCAACTAGTTAATAAATGGAGACCTTCTGCCTTTATACATTCTACAATGTTCCTCAAGCTTCCTAATTTTAGGCCCTCAAACTACTATTGTTAGTCTTCTATATGATATCCCTCCAGGTTAAATAATAACTCATAACTTACATATATTTCCACAGGTGAAATAGTAGAAAGGCCTTTGGGTCCATTATTGATCAGAAAGGGGCAGAGATTGATGATCAAACATCCTATTATCATTTAGGGCCACTGCAGAAAACACTAAGTAAGATTCTCATCTCATAGCTATGGATGGGATAATTTTCTACAATCCATTCTTGTCACAAAGGTGAGTATAGGGCAGTATGCTGCAGTACACATAGCTAATATTGAATACATGTGGAGAGCAGAAGCTTTTGAACCATAAGAAGGATCTTTATTTCAGATCACATATTCTCAAGTGATGCAAAAGGGAAATTTTATACTATGGTAAGGGGAACAGAGAGAATCGGTCTGGGCCAAGAACTTTGTGGCAGTCACCAGGATATATATGATTAGCATGTTGTCTGACTCACATGGTATTACTTTATTTTTCCTTTTAAAAATATTATTTTTTAATTTATGGAATAAAACAATCATTTCTATAACATAGAATGATAAAAGAGATGATTGTGCATGAAACTGCAAATCTACCAAGTCCACCAGTCGCAGATGACCATGGATCAGCGCCTTGAAGAGCCACAGGCCACAATGTGGCTATGCAGTCCAATACAGGGGCCGCAGCTCCTGCCACAACGAGGACATAGGAAAACTGCACTCTCTGTTGCCCGTCGGTTCCTGCATCTCATTCGTTTTTCTTCCTCCAGAGCTTGGAGGCCCATCTCAGCTGTGCACAAGCTGCTCCTGAGTACTGAACTCCATCGGGCATGGTCCTTGGCCATGTCCTCCCAGCTGCTGGTGTCTATTCCCAGAGCCCTCAAGTCTCGCTTGCATACATCTCTGTAGTGAAGCTGGGGGCAGCCAGCAGGTCTTTGGCCTGAGGCTAACTTGCCATAGAGTAGGTCTTTAGGAATGCGCCTGTCTTGCATGCGGTACACATGACTGAGCCAGCGCAGCCGTCTTTGTTTCAGTAGCATGTAGATGCTCGGAAGTTGCACACATTGGAGCACTTCTGTGTTGGTGATCCTATCTGACCAAGATATGCCAAGGATGCGCCGAAGGCAGGGCATGTGAAAGCTGTTAAGCTTCTTCTCTTGTCTAGTGTATGCAGTCCATGTTTCATTGTCATACAGTAAGGTACTCAGGACGCAGGCTCTTGTCAGTTTACTGTTTGCCCAGACACGCTTGGCAAGCTTAGACATGTTTGAAGTAGCTTTCCCACAACTTGCTATTGCTATTGCTTTAGAATATACAACAAAATTATTATATAAATCTTTCTTTTCCTTTTTTCTTCCACCTACCCCCACCTTTAGAAACAAATAGGTGTTTGTGTGTGTGAAAAATATTCTATTCATTCTTCTATTTATCAGTTGTTTCTCTGAATACAGATAGAATCTTTCTTCATATGTACATGGTGGTACTTTAAAAGCCTTAAGGATGAGGAGGAAGTTGTTCATCTGCTTTTTTTTTTTTTATTGTTGTTGTTTTTGTTTTGTGGGGCAATGGGGGTTAAGTGACTTGCCCAGGGTCACACAGCTAGTAAGTGTCAAGTGTCTGAGGCCAGATTTGAACTCAGGTACTCGTGAATCCAGGGCTGGTGCTTTATCCACTGCGCCACCTAGCCGCCCCCTGTTCACCTGTTTTTTGCAAAGTTTTGGAAAATTATTTGTAACTCTGCCCTTCCCCCTTTTGCTACCCATTTTAAAACTTAGTTTAGCAGTCATGATTTCACTTTTCTGGGTTACTTGCCTATGCAATTGGAATGGGCCTTCTAGCTAGTCTGTTTCAGCTTGGCCTGAGGATCCCAAATTCTGATACTATAAATTATGGAGGAAATCACATTCTTCTTCACCCAGAAAAGGGGCTCTAAGGTATAATAGGAAATGTAATCTAATTCTTGCAAAACCTTTAGGGTATTTCTTAGATTTTATAGAACTATTATTATCTTTCCCAGGTAGTGATCCTTCAGGCTGTTAAACCATTCCTCATAAACTGTAGGAAGTACATAACTAAAGCAGTTCATTTCTATTCTACACCTATGTAATAGTGTTCTTTGGCTTTTCATTCTCCTAGATAGGCACCTTAATCCTTCTACTCTATTAATTCCTGAGGTAGGTACACATCTCAAAAGGGATTTTAAAGTTTCTTGCTTTTGGATTTCCTATGCCAAGATGGGCAAGTGAGGAAGTAACCCACTGCAGCTCTCTCACATTTTCCCTCTAAACTGACATGAAACTGCCTCTGAATCATCCCAGAGTCAGGGAAACAGCCCACCAGACAGACAGGAAAAGTTTGTCTTACTTGGGTGGGAGGGAAGTGAGGTCCAGGAGCAGTAGCAGCAGCAGTAGTAGCAACTTCAGGGCTCACAGCAGGGGACCTGAAGCAAGGCTCTGAGCCTGGGCCATCCAATAATAAGACTCTGCCCAACTGCAAACCAGTGACTCCCTGGGCAGGTAAGCAGTCTGGCCAGCATAGTAGGTATCCTCACCAGCCACTGCAAAGGTAGCAAAGACTACCAGGGAGGTTTTGGTCCCACCATTGACAAGTAGTGAAGTGCACCCCAAGAATGGTCATTAGCAAGTTCCTGACCCTGCAACCTCTCAGCAGAAATACAGTTTTCAGGGCAAACCAGCATCAGGGGACTCCAACCCTTAGCAAATTTCAACAAAATTTTCCTTCTAAGTCCTGCTAGCAGAATGACTGGTTACCATGGCAACTCAGCAACAGGAACCCCCATATACATACTTGGGCAGATTGGAAAAAAAATCACTCCCCCAGGGCCAGCCAGCAGAAAGATTTTGTTAACTTTAGCAACCCAGCAAAAGCAAGCAGCTAAGCACTGAAGCTCAATGAAAACAACCAGTAACACCCAGAGCCATAGAACAACAACTTTGAATAAAAACAAGGCACAAAAAAGGCAAAAAATGAGCAAAAAAGAGAAAATAAGAACAAAAAACTTGAGTATTGACAATTATTATGGTGATAGGAAAACCAAGGCATAAACATAGAGGAGGAAAATAGTAACACATGGCTACATGTGAAGTTTGAAAGAAAAACGCAAATTGGTCTCAGGGACAAAAAGAATTCCTGGAAGAGTTTAAAAAGGTCTTAAAAAGCATTAAGTAGAAGAAAAAATTGGGGAAAAATATAAATGTAATAGAAGTGAACCATGAAAAAGAAATACAAAATTTACTGAGGAAAATAAATCCTTAGAAAACAGATTTAGCCAAATGGAAAAGGAACTACAAAAGGTTACTGAAGAAAATGATTGTTTAAAAACTAGAATTGCACCAATGACTATATGGGATACCAAGATACAATAAAAGAAAATTTAAAAAGTTAGAAAAAAATAGAAGAAAATGTGAAATTTCTCATTGGAAAAACAACGGACTTAGAAAATAAATCCAGAAGAGATAAGATAAAAATTATTGAATTACCTGAAAGCAATGACCAAAAAAAAAATAGTATAGACAATCTCTTTCAAGGAATTTTCAAAGAAAACTGCCCTTATATATTAGAACCAGAGGGAAAAATAGAAATTGAATGAATCCACCAATTATCATCTGAAAGGAATTCCAAAATGAAAACTCCCTGGAACATCATAGTCAAATTCCAAAGGTCATAGGTCAAGGAAAATATTATTGCAAGTAGCAAAAAAAAAAATCCCAAAACCACAATTCAAATGCAGTGGAGCTACAAGCAGAATTACACAGGATTTGGCAGCTTCCACATTTAAGAGTCACAGAGGGGGGCAGCTAGGTGGCGCAGTGGATGGAGCATGGGTCCTGAATTCAGGAGGACCTCATTTCAGGCCCGGCCTCAGACACTTGACACTTGTTGGCTGTGTGACCCTGGGCAAGTCACTTAACCCCAATTGCCTCACTTAAAAAAAAAAAAAAAAGAGTCACAGGGCTTGGAATATAATGTCCTAGAAGGCAAAGGAGTTAGGTTTACAGCCAAGAATCACATACCCAGTAAAATTGTATATATTCTTTTGGGGAAAAAGAAGATACTTAATGAAAAAGAGGAATTTTAAGCATTTCTGATTAAAAAACCAGAGATGAAGACAAAATTTGACCTCTAAATACAAGTCTGAAGAGAAATGTAAAAAGGCAAAAAAGAAACAAGAATAAATGCAAGAAATTCATTAAGTTTAAACTGCTTATATTTCTATATGATGAGAAAATATTTGTAAGTATTAACCTTATTATAAGAGCAATTATTAGAACAATTAGGATTATATGTAGAAAGAAAATGTGTTCATAAGGTGATATTGAAGGGATGATAATATTTATGTCTTACCAACTTTATTATAAGAATATTTAGAAGGAGTATTTTTAGAGAGAAGTTGTGGTTATAAGGTGACATTGATGGAATGACACCCCAGCAAACAAAATAAAGGGATAAAAAGAAATTACATGGAAGAAGATGGACAGGAGAAATTGAATGGGGTGAATTGTGTCCTTCTCAAGTACACACACACACACACACACACACACACACACACATACAAAAAGGGCATGAAAGAACTC
Source organism: Dromiciops gliroides (assembly GCF_019393635.1). NCBI lineage: Eukaryota > Metazoa > Chordata > Mammalia > Microbiotheria > Microbiotheriidae > Dromiciops > Dromiciops gliroides. Next base: position 191,104,217 of record NC_057866.1, on the reverse strand, counting down.
TCATGATGGAGGAAATGATGGGGGGATGGGAAAAGATAGAACCTTGATCTTATCAAAGTTGTATATAGAAATCTATCTTACTCTATAAGGAAATCTAAAAAGGAAAGGTGATATAAGAGAAGCGGGAGGGGGGACTGATATAAGGAAGGGGATATTGGAGAAGGCACTGATTATAAGTGAAACAATTGTGAGAACTGAAAATGTGGGAGGTAAGGGGGGGTAGACAGTTGAAAAATAGCATGGAGAGAAATAAACATTTATCATAACTATAAATGTGAATAGGCTGAACTCACCCATTAAACAGAAGTCAATAGCAGAATGAACTAAAAACTAAAATTCTACAATATGTTGTTTATAAGCAGAGAGATGGGGCAGAGTCAAGATGGTGGAAGAAAGGCTGTGACTCTCCCACTTCTGGAAAACCTGTCCACATACCTTCAAAAATAATGCAATAAGACAACTCTTTAAGCAGCATAACCCACATAAGAAGAGAGTGAGAATGTTTTCCAGCCAAAGATGGCTTAATTCAGTGACTGGGATCACCTGTTATTTGGGCTAAGAGAGGAGCACAGCACATGGAGCTGGAACCCCTGCAGGAGCCAGCACCTTGAGAGCTTCAGAATCTTTAGCTGCTTCTTCTGAACCTCAGCTCATGGACTGGTGATGGGGTCCAGTGGTCTGGGGTAATAGCTGCAATCTCTGTTGGAACTGGGGCAGGGTGCCCACATTCTGAACTAGCAAGCAAAGTTGAAAGACAGCCACCCAGTGGAGGAGGGGCACAGGCATGCCAAGCTTCCAACCACAGAGAATCAGATTACAATCAGACTTCTGTTTCTGCATCATCCCACAATTTATTCATCCATTCCCCAATTGATGGGTATCTCTGCAATTTTGAATTCAACTTTTTTTAAAAAACTCATTTTGAATCCCAACCTAGTAGTGGTATTACTAGGTCAATATTATTGGCCATAGTTGCAAATTGCTCTACAGAATTTTTGAATCCATTTACAACTTTACCAAGAGTGTAGTAATGTCTCATTTTTCTCTTATCCCCTACAAAATTTGTCATTTTCACCTTCTGTCCTATTATCCAATCCCATAGGTATGAGGTAGTACCCAGCATTGTTTTCAACTGAATCTCTCCAATCAATAATGAGTTAGAGCATTTTTTTTTTCAATCAGGAAACTTCATGTTTTTTTTTATCATCTATCATTTAGGGAATAGCTATTCATGATATTTACAATATTTTCTTCTTTCACCATATCCTCCTAAAAAGTGTTTTGCTGGGGGTGGCTAGGTGGTGCAGTGGATAAAGCACCGGCCCTGAATTCAGGAGCACCTGAGTTCAAATGCGGCCTCAGACACTTGACACTTACTAGCTGTGTGACCCTGGGCAAGTCATTTAACCCCCATTGCCCCGCAAAAAAAAAAAAAAAGTGTTTTGCTCCTCCCCCAACATGCCATCCCTTCTTTCACCCTCCTACCTGTCTTATCCACTTCCCCTCTGACTTTCCTGAAGGGTAAGATAGTTTACTATATCCAATTGAGTATGTATGTTATTCCCTCTTTGAGCCAATTCTGATGAAAGTTAAGGTCGATTCACTCCTTTTGGTTTTGCTTTATTTCGTTTAATTTCTCATAAAGTCATTAGCTTCCATTTGCTGACTCCTAATGTAACAATTGGAATGACGCCACCTGCTGGAGACTTACTGTAGAAGAGTTCCGCCCATGAAGCGAAGGTCTTTGAGGGCAAGACCAGGAGTCTTTTCTTTGGCATCAGGAAGTGACGTTGGGTAGTGGGAGGAAGAAGGAAGAGACTAGCACTCTGTCTCGGGCTCTCTTTCCTTTGGATTCTGGTGGAGAGCGGAGCTAGAAATGTGCTCTCCCTTTTCTCTCTCTCTTTACCAAATTCTTATTCTCCTTAATAAACGCTTAAAAGTCTAACTCTTGCTAAAGCTTATAATTTATTGGCAACCACTCATTAGATATTTTAGACAGACTAGCTAGAATTTTAGCCCTTAACACTAATTTTTAAGAAATTATTTTTTGCAGAAAACTTTTGTACCTCCTTTTCCATTTGGCCAATTCAGCTTTTCAAACTGTTGACTTTTTAAATTATTATCTTGCATCACTCTCATTTCTCTTTCCAGTTTTTCCTCTACCTCTCTTACTTTATTTTCAAATTCCTTTTTGAGTGCTTCTATGTCCTGAGACCAATTCATATTTTTCTTGGCAGCTTTGGATGTAGGAGCCTTGACTTTGTTATTTGCTTCTGAGGGTGTATTTCAATATTCCTTGTCACCTTGGAATCTTTGGAGAGTCACTATTTTTTTCTGTTTGCTCATTTTGCAAGCCTATTTTTTTTTTTTTTACTTTCAATTCTTTGTTAAAGTGGGGCACTGCTTCCAGGGTGGAGGGCACAGCACGCCAAACTTCAGGGGGTTTGAACAGTTGTTCTCTGAGATACTTCTAGGAATATGTAAGTCCCTAGTTCCTCCAAGGTAGTATGATTTAAGGAGAGGCATGTTCACCACTCCCCTGCCTTGTGCTCTGGTCTGGAAGCAACCAGAAGCCTACCTCTCTTCCCTACAACCTGGAACAGAGTCCTACTCCCCTGCTCTGGTGTGCTTGTGTTCCTCCACCACCTGGGACAGTCACCCAAGACTGTGACCCAGATGTGAGCATAGGCAAAACAACAGAGTCCGGCCTTAGTGCCAGCAAAGACACCCCTTCAATCACTCCCTGGTCAACCCTTCGAACCCCTCCCTGTTCATAGGCTGAGTTCCAGAAGCAGCTGCTGCTGTAATTTATTCAGAAGCACCTTAGGCCTGGTCACTAGGGATGGGCCTGTCCTGGGGCTGGGTCTTTGATGTCTGGTCACTGGAGTTGGGTCTGTAATGGCGTTGGGTCTTTGTTGGTGTGGCTGTGCTGGGCTGGGCTCCACTCTTCCTCTGGTATGATAGACCTTTCCTGTCAACATTTTAAGCTGTCTTTTGCTGGAAAATGATTTCACTCTGTCCTTTTTTTGAAGGGGGGGGTCAGGGTTATGTTACTTGCCCAGGGTCACACAGCTAGTTATTGTCAAGTGTTTGAGGCTAGATTTGAACTCAGGTCCTCCTGAATCCAGGGCTGGTTCTTTATCCACTGTGCCACCCAGCTGCCCCCCACCCTGTCCTTTTGTGGGTTCTGCTGCTCCAGGAATTGTCTTATGGCATTATTTGAGCATATTTCAAGGGGTTTTGGGGAGAGCTCAGGCAAGTCACTTCTTTTCCTTTGCCATCTTAGCTCCACTGTTCATATTTGGCAAGTGACTTGAGATTCCTTTGTAAAAATATGGCTCATTCTCTGGCCAAAGACTTTGGGTTCTTCAATGTCTTCTTGGTCTGGTTAGAGTTGAAAGAAGGTAGATAGTGGCTGCTCCAGCCTCTACATACTTTAATGTGATATATAAACGTGAATTTTTATATTATCAAAAAACTGCATACAGAGACAGATATGTTTACATTGGAAAAATGAAGTTGAAAAGTAGAATCTTAGAATACTCTGATTTTCCAAAGTAAATATTATTTAGAGGAAAAAGTTATGTTTCTCTCTTTTTCACCCTCAGTTGTCTATATTGTTAATCTGTTCATCTGCTTCCATCACATCTGTAAAGATTTTTATACAATTGTATTATTGTTACAAAACCACCTCAAGTCCTTCCTTGGTTTCATTTTCCCAGATCCTAGTACAAATAGTTTATATGAAGCTCTGTGGCAATTTTTTGCTAGATTGAACAATCAGTTAGTTACTTTTCACCTATGTTGGAATATGGAAATATCAAAAGGTATTGCTAAAAACACTTCTTTGTTTAGGGCTTCAGAGTCACCTTTACACCCTGATATGAAAGGAATGTAGTTTTAGTATCTGACAGGTATATAGTGAAGTAAACAACTTAAGCAGTCACTAATAACTATATTACAATTTAATGAATCAAATATGCTTTATCAGAGCCTTCTAGCCAAATTGTAAGCATAAATAACATTGGATGTATTACAATTCCCTATGCAATTATTGACTAGAGAAAATCTCATGGTTAATTCAAATTAGAATTTTTAAACATTTTGCTTTATACATATTAATTCTTCTTTTGCATCTATCTGCACTGGCAAATTATCAGTGGAATATGCTGGATAGGATAGGGAACTATAACCTTTTTTGTCTCTGAGAAATATATCCATTGATGTTGTTCATTATTGATAAGTTCATTATAGACATCACTTCTCCCTCAAAGTCAACTCTCCTTAGCATTTCTATTTTTGTCAGGGGTGCCAAGACACTCTAATGTATATATATATATATATATATACATATATATATATATATATATATATATATATATATATATATATATATATATATATATATATATATATATATATATTAGAACCTGGGAAGACTTATATGAGCTTTGTAAAGTGAAGTGCGAAGAACTAGGAAAAGATTGCATATAGTAATAACAGTGTTATAATGATAATCAACTATGAAAGCCTGACCTACTTTGATTAATATAATGCTCCAAAATTTCAAAAGAATCAGAAAGAAAAATGTTATCCACTTCTAGAGAGAGAGAACTGATGAACCCTCAATGTATGATTAATCATTTTTTCCACTTTTTGGGCAACATTACTATTATGAAAATATATTTTGAATGACTTCAAGTATATAATAAGTATCATATTCTGCCTTCTCTATTGGTAGGGGAGGAGTTTGAAAAAGGGAGATATTTTTGAACTAAAATAAAAATTATGGCGCCACCTAGCTACCCCCCTTAATAACATTTAATATGCTTTAAATAAATGCTTAATGACCAAAACTGGTGCAATAGCCTCTAATTTATAAGTAACAATATATTGGAAACCTCAGCTAAGTGCCCCAATAGCTTAGAACAGAGAAGGCACCCCCAATATGTTTCTGTTTTTTTTTTGTTTTTGCAGGGCAATGAGGGTTAAGTGACTTGTCTAGGGTCACACACCTAGTAAATGTCAAGTGTCTGAGGCTGGATCTGAACTCAAGTCCTCCTGACTCCAGGGCCAGTGCTTTATCCACTACACCACCTAGCTGCCCCCCCCCAATATATTTCAAATGACACAGGCTCTATATTGCATTTCTAAAATAACAACAATGAAAATAGAAAATTAAAAAAAAAACCTTTCATACTTTAAATTAAAACAAATTCCAAATTACCCCCCTGTTTTTCTCAAATGCTCATCTCAGTATCAACATTCTGATGATGATATATTGCTAAGATTAATTAAATGCAGTCACAGAATCAAAATTTCAGGTGATCCGAAAGAAAGAAAGAAAACAAATAAGGGGTATAACTAGGATGTGGATCAAAGATGTATCAGGAAAGAGAAATTGACTACTCAAAATGCTAAACTGATTTATGTAAAAAATAAAGAGTAGATTGTTTTTAATCTAGTGGGTATATTTACTATGGGGAATTTGTGGAAATATATGGATAAACATCATAAAAGAAGAGGTTGAGATTGGGTTGTAGTCTGTACAATCAGAAGAAATATCTAATACAGACAAGGTGATGGATTGATTTAAGAATTGAAGTTATGAAAAAATTGAAGCCCAAAGAAACCCAAATTATTTTATTAAAATAAGGTATCATAAGCTCTTATAAAATATATTTGCTCTATCTCCTTATTATTGTTTTATTCTTACACAAACATATGCACATGTATTCATCCAATTGTTTGTTATTCTTTTAATTTTATCTTTGTTTTGTATAATTTCTATGAATTTTTCAATATTCCTTTGCATTCTTTTATGGAAAAATTATTTTATAATAGTAATCAGTAAAATTCAATAAATAGCAAATTTGATGAATCTTATATGACTCAGATGGAGTCTATAAGAAAGGAGGAAAATGCCATTCATCCCAAAGTATTCTTTGAGAAACTTTTTTTTATAAAGTCAGAATCCATAGCTTATAAATGTTGAACTTAGTTCTGTTAGGAATTTAGCGCCTTATACAATGAAAGATAGACTTCATTATATTACTTTTAATTTGTTGGTTTCTAATATCTTATGTGTCCCATGATTTGTTTTTGTTTTTACTTAGACAAATAAAAAAGTACATGGATAACACAATTGGAGATGAGTCTTTTAAGAAGCAATCTTAAGAAACAAATATGGAGGGGCAGCTGGGTGGCTCAGTGGATAGAGCACTGGCCCTGGAGTCAGGAGGACCTTAGTTCAAATTGGATGTCAGAAACTTGACACTTACTAGCTGTGTGACCCTGGGCAAGTCACTTAACCCCAATTGCCTCACCCCCCCAAAAAAATAAAATCAAGGGCCATAAAGAAACAAATATGCAAACAAATAATGTCCTAAAATATGACCAATTTAAAAGAGTTAACTAACTTTTGCAGGCACCAAATGCTAATATCTTAATAATGGTTTTTTTGAATCATTATATTAAGTAATTGAGAGAGCAGACCAGAGGTTTGTTTTACAAACAAAAGTTATCTTTAAATAATATGCTCACTCACTCTGTATATGGAATTATATCAAGTTAAACCAGAAATTTTGTTAAATCTAAAATATTAAGATATTGTTCTGCATAACAAAGGGAACATTCATTTAGAACTAGAAGGAAACCTCAATATCAAATCCAGCCACCCCATTTTATAGATGAGGAAACGGAAAGCTAAGTTTCATGTCCAAGGTCACAACAGGTAACTAATGGCTTCAGGTTAGTTAGCTGCTCTTTGTAGCTTCTCATGCTCTTGCACAGGTATGAATATCTCCTAATGTCCTGGTCTGTCCTATACCCATGTGCAATAATAACTATGGTATACTGTTTCAATGTGGTTTTTAGATGACAAATGTAGTTTTTGGTGTTTTCAGAGGGCAACTCATAATAATATCCCAGCTGAGTCTTTCAGAGAGGGATAAATTCCAGGCCTCTTTCAAAGAACAGTTATTTCCAGGAAATTGTTCAGCAACTTTTAGAAGTATACTATGGCAGAGGGTCTGAATAATGTTTTATTATTTATTTTAATCCTAGCTTTTCTCTGAGGTTACTTTGTCTATCCTAATGCAAGGTGAATCTTCACTGCCTATGCTCTGAAGATCTGCTCTCCTAACTACACTGAGGTATTTGAGAGCTTTGGTAAATTTACAAGACCCTCTTTTGAATATATCTGTGCCTGATTTTCTTACTCTCCACTGCCCTCAGTTGTATTTTTATGATTTTTAAAAAATAACTGTGGGATTGAGTATTGTAAATTTCTTGTATGTGGCCCTGCTAGAATTCTACATTTCTCTTCATTTACTTAACATCAACTCCACAGGACACAGAAGATCATAAATGCATATATACAAACATACTACTAAAAACAAATAAGTAAATGTATATGTTAATGGGAGCAGAGACAAGATGGTAGAATAAAGGCAGGGATTCACCTGAGCTCTCCCCCAAACACCTCCAAATACTTTTAAACAATGGCTCTACAATTCTAGAATGGCAGAACCCACAAAATGAGAGTGAAACTATTTTCCAGCCTAAGACAACTTAGAGGGTAGGTAGGAAAGGTATTTTGGACCAGGGTAAGAGTGGAAACCAATACAGCCCAGGCCATATCAGAACAGACCTGGCCCCAGAAAACCAGAAGCAGGCTCCAGTGTTGACTGAGTCTGTGGCAGAAATTGTGGTTTCTGAACCTTTCAGCCAACAGACGGTAAGGGGGGCTCAGACAACTAGTAAGAAGGAGATTTATAGGAGACGTTTTGCTGGTACCAGGGGCAGTACTCTGTTGCATTACCTATACTCAAATGTGGGTCACAGCCTTGGGTCTCACTCCAAGAGCAAGGAAGAGTGCTAGAACACTAGATATTGGGGCAAAAGGGGTTCAGGAACCTTGGTCAGAGTTCTAGGGTAGAAAAGAGTGCTTGTGGTTGCTCAGTGGACAGTTTAAGATAGTAATAACTACTTCTTTACTAATTTGGAAGAATGAAAAACTTATAGGTTCCTAGAAGTACCTCTGAAAACAGCTAGACAAAAAACCCTGAAGCATTGCACAGTGCTTCCTCCATTCCAGAAGCAGAGTCACACTTTAACATAGAGTTAAAAATTAAGAAATAGGCTGGAAAATGAGCAAACAGCACAAAGAGATCCTGATTATAGAAAGTTCCTATAGTGACAGGGAAGATCAAAACACAAAAGAAGAAGATTGTAGCAAAATCAAAACTCCTATATCCAAAGTCTCAAAAAAAAATATGAATTGGCCCCATGCCATTGACGAACTCAAAAAAAAGATTTTAAAAATCAAGAGAATTAGAGGTATAATTGGAAAGAGAAATGAGAATGGTTCAAGAAAATCATGAAAAAAGTCAATAGCTTGGAAACAACAACAACAACAAAATACTAAAGAAAAAAAAAACACCTTAAAAACAGAATAGGTCTAATGGTAAAAGAGGCAAAAAAAATCAGTGAAGACAAGAAACCTTTGCCTTGGAAAGCAACATTGGTCAAATGGAAAAAAAGATAGACAAAAATCCACTGAAGAAAACAACTCCTTAAAAAGTAGAATTGGCCAAATAGAAAAGGAGATACAAAAGCTTAATGAAGAAAATTCCTTAAAAGTTAGAATTTGTCAAGTAAAAGATAATGACTTCATCATGAAACAATTCAACAAAATCCAAAGAATGAAAAAAGAATAAAATGTGAATTATCTCATGGAAAAACAATGAGCCTAGAAAATAGATCCAGGAGATAAGGAGAAATAATTGAAGACTTACCAGACTACCTGAAAGCTATGATTAAAAAAAAAAAAAGATCCTGGACATACTATTTCAAGAAATTATCAGGGAGGGGATGTCCATCAATTGGGATAATGGCTGAATAAATTGTATATCATTGTGATGGAATACTATTGTGCTTTAAGAAATAATAAGCAGCATTTTCTAGGAAAAACCTGGAAATTCTTATATGAACTGATGCAAAGTGAAATGAGCAGAACTGGGAGAACATTGTACACCAATATTGTATGATAATCTAGTGTGAATAATTTAGTTATTTTTACTAATACACTGATCCAAGGTAATTCTGAATGACTTCTTATGAAAGGTGCTCTATATCTCCTAAGAAAGAATTAGTAGGGCCTGAATGCAGATTGAAGATACTTTTCCTTTACTTCATTTTTTTCCTTTTTTTCTTGTCTCTTTTTTCTTTCACAACATGACTTACATGGAAATGTGTTTTGCAAGACTACACATGTATAACCTATATCATATTGTTTGCCTTCTCAATAAAGATATAGAATAGAGAGAGAGAATCTGAAAATCAATTAGAAAAAAAAGAAATCAAAAATTGTTTTTGCATATAATTGAAAACAAATATTAAATTACCCAAAGAAGAATATATATATATATATATATATACATATATATATATATATATATATATATATATATATATATATATATATAGAGAGAGAGAGAGAGAGAGAGAGAGAGAGAGAGAGAGAGAGAGAGAGAGAGAGAGAGAGAGAGAGGCAGTTTAACATCATGCAGGGATACTTTTCACCTTCATAGTCTAGACCACCTTCTATAAGGCCGAAGTATCATGTCTCCTTTCCTTTTTATGAAGAACAAGGTGAAGATACTCATCCTGTGTCTTGACACTTGGAAGTATACTACAGGCAAAGTGACCAGTGCAGTAAAAGCTGTACTCTATATTGGATCCCAACCCATCAGTTGTGTCCACCTCTAACAGAATGAAAATGAAGTTGGTGGGGCCATCCAAAGAATAAAGATCAAGGAGAAAGTTTTTAAACAGGAGTACCTCTATATCATCAGGAAGCGTTGGTACACTTAGCCTAAGAAAAGCGTACTTAAGGCAGCCTTCCCAAAAGCTCTGAATGACCTGAAGCCAGATTGAATGAATCTTTACTTTATTTATTGATTTATAGGATTTAAACAGGGAAGAATTTTCCTTCACAGTAGATGCCAAGAACATTGTGATTCCCAGTAACACACGCTTTTTGTCTACCAATATGACCATGGAAGTGTTGGTATATAGAGGACCTGTTAAAGTCACTAGGGTCTCCAACTTTAAACTACCTCCATGCTGTAAGGAATTAATTGTGATCTGTGGTTTCCATGACCACATCTTTGCTTCATTATGATCAGACTGAAAAGATGTAATCTTGAAAAGCCTAAGAGAAGATGGGTGTATAATTGACAAGATTATAGTAATTCCCCTATGCCCACAGGGGCCTGGCCAAATTATAATGGGGACAGCCCAGGAAGTATGTTGAACCAACTGGAGACTTAGAAGTGCTAAGAACCTCCCCTTCCTGTGGGAGAGGAAAAAAGCAGGGAGAGAGAAGCTGTGTGTGGAGCTTTGGACTGAACCGGGGAGAGACTGCACAGCTGACTCTCATTGAAACTATGGACCCAAGGAGGTGTTGAGTTTGTGGAAGTGAGGCTAGCTCTTTGAGCTAGCTGAGCTAGAAGCAAGTTTGGGTTTTGAGTCAATCTTTTCTAGAGCCAGGGAGCTTAATAGTTTTCTCTTCCCCTATTCCATTTCTCATTACCCCTGGTTTTATTAACTTCACCTGTGTTGTAAATATACACAAACCTGGTTTGTTTGTGGAAAAGAGGCTGTTAATCTGCTTTCTTATTAGTCTGGAGAAATAACTAAAAAAGGCAGTTTGAAAGGGAGGAAACTTTGGACCTAGAGGTTTCCCATTATTTTCTGAACCCCAATATTATGGGGAGCCACCCAATTAAGTATCCCCATATTAAATTTGGCCCTTATAATACTAAAATCTTGACCAGCCTGTGGCTCAAGCACAAACCAGTAGTTAATCAGAACAAGTGCCATCCATATCTCACCCAGGAGAAACTGACCCATAATGGCCAGTCCAAAGGTATTGTAGTGCTGATCTAAATTCCCCTTGGTTTTCAAGTTAAACCAAGGGCCAAGCCATACATGTTTCTCTTTTGAATATTCCCTGGATGTGTTCTGTTGCAACAAGACAAAAAAAAAAAAACATAGCACAGATTTTGATCAGGTTCCACATGCAGAGAAACGTGGTTGTGATGCCCAAGTTGATCACCCAATCACAGATTTTTGAGGACATTAAGTTATTTTATTTTGAATTGAATGAGGAGGAGATGTTGACTATACTTGGCTTCAACCACAACTGGAGAGATTGTGCCTCAATCAATGTTGCTTCTCATAAAATTTACCCCATTTTCAAATTCTGTGTATCTGCTGTCCAATATCTAGATTTGTGAAATCATTTAATTTTAGAATTAAAAAAGTAGAGATGGGAAAAGGTCTAGTATGCTTTTTACTCTCTTCTCTGAATATGACTGAAGGGATCTTATTAAGGAGAATATTATCTATATGCCATATGTACATTTTTAATTCTAAAATTAAATGATTTCACAAATGCTGAGCTTTTAAATCATTTGTGCAGACCACTTTAAACTGACTAAAAGGAGTCTGACATCCTCCCACCTCCCTCCAACCTTAGGTTCTTTAAATTAAAAGATCTTTCTTCATGCATTTGATTTTAGCCTTGAACAACTTGTCCTTTCATATTGTTAATTTCCTAATAGTATATTTGAAAGTGTTATGAGAGAAAAAAATAGGGTTTTCTTAATTAAAAACATAATAGCTGATATTTATACAGTACATATTTGTTTTTAAGTGACTAGACCTTAGTCACACAGCTACTAAATAACAGACAGATGGGATTTAAACCTAGTCTTTTTGAATCCTAAAAATGGACTCATTCATTCCACTATGTTGCACTTCACATTCATGTAGCAATTTGGATTTATAGATCATTTTCCTTGCAAATAGTATAAATATTTTCCACATTTTATATGCGAGAAAACAGATGAAAAGTTAACTTACAATTATAACCTGTAGCAATTATTATAGTCAATATCTGAATATAGGATTTGGTCAGTTTCATGTGTTTGTGTGTATGTGTGTGTGTGTGTGTGTGAGAGAGAGAGAGAGAGAGAGAGAGAGAGAGAGAAAAGGGGGGCAGAAAGGGAGAAAAAGAGAACAGAGAAGAGAGATTATATACTAAGCATACCAAGTAACTTGAAAATCTCTTGTTGAAGAAAATATGATTTATAGGTATGAATATTCTGAGCATGGAACTCTAATTTTTTAATAACAAAATCTTTTTTCTAATATTATTTTTACTTCCTTTACTCTTAAATCACTAATTATACATTGATTTATGATAATCTTAAATTCTAAATAGTATTGATTATACCCTCTGCAGTAGGTATTACTACATACAATGCAATAATTTTCATTAGAAAATTTCTGAGAAATCCAGAAGACGACTAAAATGCAAATTCTGGGTGCATGATGAAATACACTCTGAGAATACCTTCATATACCTATATAAAGACAGCCTATGAACTTAAAATTATATCTTTTGATTATACTTACAGAAACAATGATAGCATGGATGTACTTTAGATTCTTAAGTAATACACTGAATTATTAATTTAAATGTCAATAATAAAAATCACTTGATACCTACTATCTTCTGATACCTTTCTTTTTTCTAGGACATAAATAATGGCATAAATAATGAATAGCTGAAAGACTATATATATACATACATACACACATATATACATATATATATATATACATACATACATATATATATACATATATACATACACACACACACACATATATATATATATACATATATACATACACACACACACACACACACACATATATATATATATATATATATATATATATATATGGCATTGATCATGTGATGACCTAGGAGCTAATATTCTGAACTGAGCTTAGTTGGTCCTTGTTTTTGTTGGGTAGTTCAGTCATGCCTGACTCTTAATGAGCTTTTCTTGGCAAAGACACTTGGTAAAAGTTTCCAATAGATTCAGGCAAATTGAGGTTACATGACTTGCCCAGAGTCACACAGCTAGTGAATTTCTGAGGCCAGATTTAAACTCAAGTTTTCCTGACTCTAGACCCAGCATTTTATTTAATGAGGCTCCTAACTGCCTCTATTTGGCCCTTAAATGATAGGAAACAGTATGTAGCCTGATGTATTTTTTTTTTTCAGTATGATGGAACCTGCCATAGCCTTTGAGAATTCAGTCACCATCTTTTTCCCCAACCCTTGGTAATACCATTATGGCACATCAGAGTAAATCTTTAAGAGGAAGTTGGTAATTGACATGAGTAAATTTAATAATTTTTCCCATGGCTCTTGGGATGCTGAGAGGTGCAACCAAGCCTTAGTAATATAGCTTTACCCACTTCCATGCCTCTCTTGTGACTAATGTTGAGAAGAAGATTCTGGAAAAGTGTCCTACTTAATACATTTTAAAATTAATTATATTACAAGCATTAGTATCTGTGAAATCTGAGATGACAAAAATTCCATTACTGCATTTGTCAAGTTCAAGGAGCCAACACTAATAAAATGAATGGTTTATTTATATTATCATTTTCATTTTTACTTGTCAAGTTCCTTGTCAAGTTCAAGGATCCAGCACTAATAAAATTAATAGTTTATTTATATTATTATTTTTGTTTTTTACTAACAATGTCTCCACAGTACTTCAAATTAAAGTACAGTATAACATTATTTCTATTTAGAATGTGATACAACTTATGAAATATAAATGGGAAATGAAAGGATTAGTTTTTCAGAGTATGTTTAGATATTGTAAAGGAAATGCATATAGGGATGTTTGAAAATTTAAAGTGCTTTTACTAGCTTTGAAAGTTCCTTTGAAAAAAATGTTCAATTGGCTGTTATTTTAAAGTAGAGAGTTTGCAGAGTAAATAGTATTAAGCATTTAGGTAATAAGGAATCTTTCAATCCAAATGATTTGAGATTTCATAATTAATACTGAGTATATTATATTTAGCATATATACCCATTATAACAATAGACAATAAATGGTAAACCAAAGAGGTACTTAAATTATTACTATACCTAACCAGAAATAATACATATCCCACAATTATCTAATAATATACCACACTAGGAGGTTATGAAAAACTTATAAAGTAGGCAATATCTGAAATTTGTTAGAATCTGAATGTTACAGATACAAAAATAAATAAATAAAATCCTTGAAGTATTTAAAGCCTTAGGAGAGTGGAGGAGGGGCAGTACAAAGATAAATTAATTGAGAACACATAAAAACTGCAAAATAAATTTGTAGTGGCATGCACCAATAACTTAAGGGATAAGGATAGGCCTATAGAAGGCCTTGAGCTGGGCCTTGAAGACAGCTATGGAATCTAATAAACAGGAATAAGGAGAGAGGGCAATCAAGAAACGGGGCCCAGACAACTTGTGCAAAGCCATAGAAAAAATTTTCCTGTAGAAAAAAATTGAAAATAGGCCAGTTTTAATGTGCAATAAACCTAGAAAGATTGTCTGGTAATTGCAGGCGTGAGAATTGGAATGACACACCCTGCTGGGAGGGACCTTATGAGCTCTGGCCTGAAAAGAAGCCATGTGAATTTAGCGTCCGGAAGTAACCTTTTCTGGGGTTTTCGAAGGTCAGATCTTCATCAGGAAGTGATGTTTGCTGCCTGTGGGTCCTGTCAATCAGAGCTAACAACCAATTAGCTTGGAGCTGTGTGTGTGTGTGTGTGTGTGTGTGTGTGTGTGTGTGTATGGCCCTGTTACCTGTTTCACAGGAGGGTTCTGAGAGGAGCAAGGCTTTTTATTGCCAGATGGGGGCTTGGCAGCAGAGACAGGCAGGATAGGGAGAGCAGGCAAATCTCACACTGCATCTACATGTTTCTTTTCAATAACCCTTAATATACTTTAATAAATACTTAATGCCCAAAGATTGGTGCTATATGTTTTCTAATTTATGGCGACCACTCATTAGATTTTAGACATCAGAGACAGAATTTTAGTCCCTTACACAGGCTAATTTGGCAAAGTAAAAGTTTCCAAAAAGCCTAATTTCCTCTAACAGAAGAATAAAAAAAAAGTCATATAAAATAAAATGTAAGCAACTGAAAAAAAAAAAAACCCTAAGGATATTTGGATATTTCTTCCTAGTATACACACAGATCCACAAAAAAGAAAAAAAAAAAAAAGGACCAGACATTGGTCTTTGTACCAGAAGCCATTTTCACCCAGTCTTTTCTCAAACTCACACCAGCCCAACTCTCCACTCTCATCCCTGGCTTTTACCCCTTCCAGGTTTACAGTAATTGTGAAGAAGGAAAAGAAATGAAAAGATAAGGTGTCTTTCATAGATCAATATCCATCTTATTTAGGATTAAAAGGGCAAAGGGTCCAGATTAAATTTTGCTGTTTTTTTCCCCATGTCTATCCCTGTCTGAGAGAAGGTCAGGTGACCCTTTAAAATCAGTATTGAAGAGCAACAATTGAGAAGCTACTTTTGCCAGTGCTTTCACATTGTTCTATTCAACCTGGGGTTTGAGAGCTTTATACAACTGTTATCAATCTTTCACTCAGTCAACAACAAACCAAACCAAACCAAAATAACAACAACAAAACCCCAAACATTTATTAAGCATCTTCTTTGTGTCAGATACTTTTTCTGAGGATACAAAAAAGTCAAAAGTCAGTCCTTGCCCTTGAGGTGTTCACAATCTATTCTGAGTTCTATGTTCAGTGTTTGACATCATGATAACTCCAACAATTATATAGATGACAGAAGTCTGGAAGAAATAGTTGGGAATATTCACCACTTATCTCCAGCAGAGTGATAGAAAGAATAAGGAAAAGAACATTTCTAATGCACTGAAGATATATGGATTAAAACCCCTAGATAAAGCTATGTTATAAGGGAATAACTACTATCATTAAAATATAGATTGGAGGGCAGAGCCAAGATGGCGGAGTAGAGGTAGTATTCCGGCTGAACTCATATAACATTCCCCTCCAAACTACTTAAACAGGGAAATCAAATTCTGGAGTGGAAAAGTCAACAAAAAGGTTAAGGTGAAATATTTTTTCATGGCAAAGGCAGTTGAGACCCATGAAACAATGGTCTATTTATGGGCCAAAGACATGTGGTGCATCTCGTCTACTCAGGGCTGATGTAACCATGTTGATTTGTGATAAGAACATGATTCTATAGAGATGGGCCAAACATTTCCATAGTGTTCTTAACAGACCATCATCAGTTAATGCTGAAGCCATTAATTGTTTACCTCAGTTTTATGTTCATCTCTCTCTAGACAAATTTTCAACTGAAGAAGAGGTTTTGAATGCCATTAGACTCCTCTCCTATGGCAAAGCCCCTGGTGTTGATTCTATTCCAGCTGAGATTTACAAGGTAAGGGGTAAAAAAAAAAAATAAAACAAAACAAGGGGTGGCTAGGTGGCACAGTGGATAAAGCACAGGCCCTGGATTCAGGAGTACCTGAGTTTAAATCCAGCCTCAGACACTTAATACTAGCTGTGTGACCCTGAGCAAGTCACTTAACCCCAATTGCCTCACTTAAAAACAAAAACAAAAAAAATAAAACAAAACCAGGTAAGGGGTCCATTTCTCATACAAAAGCTGACTGAACTATTCTGGGTTCTATGGCAAGAGGAGATTAACCCCCAGGAGATCAAGAATGTCTCCATTTTTCACCTCTATAAAGGTAAAGGAATTAAATTGTTATGTACCAATAGCAGGGGGTATTTCTCTCAGTCATTTCTGGCAAGATTCTTGCCAGAGTCCTACTCGATAGGCTGATCCTCCACCTGGAAGATGGTCATCTACCTGAGACCCAGTGTGGCTTCAGAAAGGGCCAGAGAATATGATGTTTGTTGCCTGAACAACTCCATGGGAAATACCAGGAGAAGAACAAAGGTCCTTAGAAAAATTTCATTGATCTGACCAAGGCCTTTGATACTGTCAGTTGTGAGGGCTTATGGAAAATTCTGAGAAAATGTTGATGCCTGGAGTTCATCAGTAACATATGTATAGCATGTTTGCACAGGTTCTGCCTAATACACAATGCTCTCATCCTTTCCCAGTCACCCATGGAGTGAAGCAAGGCTGTGTGCTTTCTTGTATGCTTTTTAGCACAATGTTTTCAGCAGTGCTATCTTATGCCTTCAATGATAATGGGCATCAAGGTCAGCTACTGGACTGATTGCAAATTATTTAACTTGAAAAGGCTGTAAGCCAAGACTAAAGTAGAGGGAGAATTAGTACATGATTTTTTGTTCTCAGATGATTATGTACTTGATACAGGATCTGAAACTGAGCTGCAATGAAGTATGGATCAATTCTCTGCTTCTTGTGTTAATTTTAGCGTAACAATTAACACTAAAAAAACCTAAGTTCTTTACTAGCCATCACCACACTATCCATATGTATAACTATCAGTTATGACAAATGGAAAAACAATTGATTACTGTGGATAAGTTTACTTACATTGACACTATGCATTCCTGGGATGTATACATTGATATTGAGGGGGTCAGCTAGTTGGTGCAGTGAGTAGAACACTGGCTCTGACATTGGGAAGACCTGAATTCAAATCTGACCTCTGACACTAGGTATGTGACCCTGGGCAAGTCACTTAACCCCAATTGCCTTAGATAACTTGTGTTATCTCCAGTCATCCTGACCTATATATCTTGCCACTGGACCCAAATGGTTTTAGGGGAAAGAGTGAGATTGGTGAATTTGCATAGCCCTCCCTTACTTAAATCCATTTTTTTTGGTGAGACAATTGGGGTTAAGTGACTTGCCCATGGTCACACAGCTAGTAAATATCAAGTGTATGAGGTCAGATTTGAACTCAGGGCCTCTTGACTCCAGGAGAACAAAAGATAAACAACAACAACAACATTAGTAATGAGGTTGATGCACACTGTCAGAGCTAGCTCAGTGCTTGGAAGACTGAAGGAAATGGTGAGTGAGAAGAAGTTTTAGACTATCTACCAAATGAAAGGTCTACAGAAATGTTGTGCTGAATTCATTGCTATATACTTGTGAAACCTGAATAGTTTACAAGAGCTATGCCAAGAAACTGAGTCACTTTCATTTGAATTGTTTTAGTAATCATCTTTCAGGATAAAGTACAGACAGACACTGAAGTTCTTTCTCAAGCTAAACTGCCAAACATTCAAACTCTGCTGCAGCAAGTACGACTCTGATGGCTGGCCATGAAGATTAGATGCCACAGGTATATTTGCCTAAAAGACTATATAACAGAGAACTCATGCAAGGAAGACACTCACATGGTAGTCAGAAGAAATGATACAAGGATACTCGCAAAGTCTCTCTGAAGAGTTTTGGAATTGTTTACGTGATGTAGGAGACACTGGTAAAGGATCACCCAACATGATGTGTCCAAATCAAAGAAGGCATTGTCCTCTAGGAGTAAAGCAGAATTGCAGTCCCACAAAAGAAACATGAGGAGCACAAATTTAGAGACATCTGCATGTCAAAAGTTCATATACACTACTTGTGCCCACCCTGTGATGAATCATTCTGAGCTCATATTGGCCTGATCAGCCATAGTTGGACACATTGTAACTTGATTCTAACATAGTGATGTCATTTGGGTCCTCTTTGAGAACAAAGGACAATAATCAACCTACAATATCAACAAAGCCTTTTCAGGCTTTGAAAGCACACAAGCAATAATACTACATTCTAAACTGTCTGATAAAATCTCAGTTTTGAAACAAAGGAAAACCTCCTTCATTAATACTCAGAGAGTCACCCTTTCAATAGAGTCTACATGACTCATTGAACTTCATAATATTTAATAAAGATGTATCAGTCTCATTTGAAAGCAAAGAAGCATGCAAGTACTTACTAAGCACTTAATATGTGCCCAGTTCTGTTCAAAGTAATAGGTATACAAATACAAGTCAAAATAAAGATAGTTCCTGACTTCAAGGAGCTTCCATTCTAATGGTGAAAGACAACTAACAAAAAGGACCTGAAAATGGCAGAAGGTGTAGAAAAGTATCCATGAACCATGAACAAGGCCTGAAGGGAAATAAAGGCAAGTCTGATCCCCTTCACAAAACAGAGGCTCTAGGAGGAATTCACCAGTAGGATAAACAATTATGTCTCACAGAGGAAAATTATAGATTAAGAAGGCCCAAGGGGTGGTAGGATATTTCAGGTTGAGTAGGGAGACCCCAGGCACTGAGGGAAGTTCTATTTTGAATAGAAAATGATCCCCTCAATCTCTCTGCACATTTTGGGAACCATTTATTCTAACTAGAAATAAAGTGATAGAGATGGTGGGTTCTTCTATTGTTCCTCCCCTATTAAGAGCCAAAAGTTTTCCATTTTCAATTATGAAACTTCCAAGAATGGCAGAGCTAAGGTCTCATAATTAACTGGAACAGGATTTTTGAAAACACAAAATTATCATAAAACAATTTGCTAGGTTTCTTTTTCCCCAAAATTTAGCTGTACTTTTTCATCAAAATGAATACAATAATTGAGTATAGTAATTTGGAATTCTCTCTTCCATTATTACTTGTCAGGGATATTTTGCCAAGGCAGGCAGTAGTCAAATTCATAAGTAGGATTATGATTTTTTTCAACCAGGGAAAATCATCCCTAGATACTTTAGGGATTATATAGTAATGGGTGGAAAAGGGCAATATCATCCAGAATATCAAAATAATGCATATCAGGTGAGCACTCACCTTTTATTTTAATTTTTCAGTTCATATCTCCCACATTAGAACTTGCATTTATAATAGGAAAAATAGAATAGAATTAACATTTTGCCAAATGGCTGGGATAATATTTAAGAAACATTTCATCTTTATTGGAATATTTTTTAAAGTAGAATGGAACCACATCATTTCATCTATTAAAATTATTTTTATGCCTACTTGAATACCGAGAACAGTCAGTGGAGTCATTTTTGAATGCCAATGATATATGTTTAATTGAATAAATCCTCCAGAGTCATTAAGAAAAGTTACTGAAGCATTAAGATTCATAAAGCAGCCTTGCCAAAAGCCACTCACCCACCTTCCCAGGGGATGTGACAGTTAATACTGGGGTAAAACATTTGAATAATGATCACATTGTAGTTTCCACTGAAAAAGGGAAGAGATAGTTTATCATGTCATAGGGTCATTAATTCTGCAGAGTGTTGAGTGGCCCCATCATTCCCTCTTGCTCTGTCCTTCTCATAGTCTTGGGTCACATGGGAATTCTTAGAGAGTAGAGAAGATTTTATCCATAGGGTAAGTGAATAATTTCTTCAGTTAATACCATTTCCTAAGACAAAAATTATGGATTTTTTTTCTTACTCACACCTTACCTAATGGAATACTTCCTCTTGTCATTGCTTTCCTTACTCCACTTTTTTGTCTTTCCTATTTCAATAAGTTCTTATATGTAAAACTAAAGGAAACCTCAACATTTTGGCTCCAAAGACTAAGGAAGAGGGAGTTCACATGACCTTTATACCATAAAGCAATTTTGTTGATGAACATATTTCTCCAATACTGACCAAATGATCTGTTCAAAACATAAGCTCACTGGCAGAGATTTTTGCAAAGGTTACAGGAAATATAGAGAGAGAATGAACCTAGTTGAGTCTTATATAGGGACAGGCATGAATTCATACAATGGAATATCTCATACCATGTTTATAGTGTAATGTTACTATATAACTTTTACTCTATGCATAGTAACCTCCTGAGGGCATAGAACAATACATTCTCTGACTTCCTAGATTGTATTTGTGCAAGCAAAGTAACTTATGAGATGAAAAAAATACATAGGGGATACACACACATATATGAAATCACTTATTTTTAATAGATATTTGTTGAATACTATAGGAAACAAGGGAATGTTAAGCATATTTTTTGCCCTTTAAAAGCTTATAACCTCATGCTGGAGATTACAGTTATACAAATACCTAAACCATAGATAGGATATATTAAGGATCGTAACAATTGTACAAAGTACTATTTAATCATCTACAGGTTCAGAGTTAATATCATTACTATTCCTCTTCAAAAAATAATTATGTCTTCTTGAATTCAACAAACATTATATTCTGTTTGGGGAAAAGACACCAGAATCACTTTTCTTTCTTTATTCAATGACTTGATCATCAAGTGAACAAGTAAACTAAACAACAAGAGGTTTACAGCAGTATATATGTGAAGCAACAAATGCATGTAATAAAATCTTAGCTGACATTTCATCCAAGAAAAAGAAATAGGCAATTATACAGATGATAATAAGACATGTATAAAAAGGTTTTTAAAAGTATTCCAAAACTAATTTTGGTGTCAGACATACCACTCATATTCTAGCAATCACAATTTAATTGAATAGAGGAATCCAATTCAATTTTCTAAGCAGTACTAAATTTTAGAAAACTCCTTTTTCCCCCAACCACTATCAAAACTCCAAATTTGGTGCCATCAACCTAAAAATAAGATAATAACTTATAAGGTGAATTACAATGAAAAAATTGTATGCAGCTTGATCATAGTGTGCCATCTTTTGCTCCAAGTACTGATGGTCTTCCATTTGAAATAAACTCTATTTACTATGAAGCCACCTATGTCATTTAGTGGATAGAGCACTGGGCACAGAATCAGGAAAATGTGAGTTCAAGCCTCCCCTCAGAAAGTTAGAAGCTTTGTGAATCAGGAGAAATCATTTAACCTCTGTTTGCCATAATCCAATAGAGGGGGGAAAAGCAAATAATTCCACTACCTTTGCCAAGAAAACCCCATAGAAAATGGGCTATGGGGTCATAAAGAGTTAGACACAACTGAAAAACAAACAAAAAATTACTATAACTTTGTCTTTAAATTGTGCAGCCTTTCATTTAAGAGAAAATATAATTCTAATATGCAAAACATTTCTGTGATAGTAGTATTTGGGTTTTTTTTGTGTTTTTTTTTTCAGAGTAATGAGGGTTAAGTGACTTGGCCAGGGTCACACAGCTAATATGTGTCAATTGTCTAAGGATGGATCCACATAATATATAATATATGGATATAAATAAGCATGGATACCTGATTACAAACTCAGGTCTTCCTGAATCCAGAGCAAGCACTTTTATCCACTGCACCACCCAGCTGTCCCTGTGATAGTGTTTCAAACGTAAAGGGCCAGGGGCATCTAGGTGGTGCAGTGGATAGAGCACCAGCCCTGGAGTCAGGAGTACCTGAGTTCAAATCCAGCCTCAGACACTTAACACTTACTAACTGTGTGACCCTGGGCAAGTCACTTAACCTCAGTAGCCTCACTTAAAAAAAACAAAACACAGAAACAAAAAGTAAAGGACCAGAGAAATAAAGAAGTCCTAGAATATCTTAGGCTATTAGCTTAAAAACCATATTGTTTATTTAGAAAACAAATATTTGTCAACTTTAATGCACATTTCTAACAAAATGCTTGCATGAAATGAATCATACTTTTGAATGATGTGATGTATTATGTACTTTATGTATACCAAAAAGCTATATCTGCATTCGTATTTCAGGAGTGCAATTGAAAATCCCACATTTCTTCTCATTCACAGGAATATCACAAGGGATTGTCTCATATGCCACTTAATCAACATATGTATGCATACAATGCTACAAATTGACTCATTCTTGTAGAGGGAATCTAAATAATACCTTAGTACAAGTTACAGGGTTTTATTTGGCTCATTCATTATACTAAACTAACTTAACGAAATCAGGCTTATCTAGGGCAATCACTCTTTAAGCAAATCTGCAATCCAGACAGATCCTACCTGATGACAATTATATACAATTCAGGAAGCTGCATTTTTCATTTATAGTCCAGTAATTTCCTACCACTGTCACGTGTCCTCTCCCTGACTCTCTCTCTTCTCTATGGAGCTCAAAAATCCCAAGAAACCAACTTTTAAGATTCTTCAGTCTTTCCTTCCTTCTGGAAAAAACTATCCTGCTCTCAAACCTACCCTGCTGATATAGCATGATAAAGAATTTTTGATGCCTCTATTTGTGGCATTCCTTCAACATTCTGTAAGGGCCTAAAATTCTAGCTATGATGTCTAAAATCTAATGAGTGGTCGCTTTAAATTAGAAAACGTATGGCACCAATCTTTGGGCATTAAGTATTTATTAAAGTATATTAAGGGTTAGTAAAGAGAAACACGTGGATAACGTATCCCTATTTTGCCTGTCCCCTGCTGCCTCTGCCGCCAAGCCCAAGTCAGAAATCAAAAAAACTCACTCCTTCCTCCTTCTCCCAGAAGCCTCCTGTCAAACAGGAAACAGGGCTGTCCACACCCAGAGCTCCAAGCTAATTGGCTGGTAACTTTGATTGACACAACTAACAGGTGGTAACTTCCGGACATCAAGTCACATGCTTTCTCCTCATGGCAGAGCTTCCCTGCAATATTTTTCTCAACAGGTTGGTAGCATTCTAAATCTCACAATACCAGTTTCTTTTTACCTTATCAGAAAAGAAATTAATTTATTGTGGTATGACTTAATGTGTTAAATATGAATGTTCAAATCATTCAGTGCTTTGGTTTGAGTTAAGAGAACCAGGAAGTAAATACATGATGGAGACCTAAAGTTATAGAATTAAACATTTTTTAATAAAATGCATATATATGAGTGTCAACCAGTAGGGCTATTAATAGTTAGTGCTATTCATGACTGGCCTTTTCATCCTGGATCCTAGATTCTTGTTTACTGGGCACACAGCAGTTTCCATCAATAAACAATTTGTAAGTAGGTACTGCAAAAATCAGAAGACCTGAATATTCAAAATTTCCTCATCCCACCACTAGAAAGACTCATTCACTCTCCATGAGCTAGGGAGAATTTTTCAAAATTGAAATTTATTCCCATGGAGTTTATAATCTTATACACACAAACTATGTGACCATGTCCAAGGCAAATAACATTTCAATATCACAGACTTCCTTCAAAGACTGGAAATGATAGTTCATTTACCACTTAGCACAAGTGGAGAGACATTTCCAAATGTAGTTTTAACAGGGTGTGGAACAGAACAGATCTCAGATCTCTATAAAAAACAAAACAAACAAAAACCCACGCAAAAACTAGTGACTGGAACATCATACTAATTTTTCTTTTGTTTTCACTATTTTTTTTTATTAATTTCCTTCATTTTGGTATCACTTTGTCCTGTATGACAATTCTCAAGTTCCTATATAAAAATGTGTAAGCCTCATTTATTAAAAACTAAATGCTATGAATATATTAAGGTGCTTATACCTAGACTGAAAAAAAAGCATTCTATAAAGCATTGGAGGTAGAGTGCTGATTTTTTTCTTCCTCTATAAAGAACAAAACATGAATGACCTTTTTTCTCCATTAAGGAAAAATAGAATGTAAATACATGAATACCCATTCCAGATGAAAATATCAATTATGCAGTAATGTCCATTTTAATTAAAGCAATAGCTAGGGAGAGACCCAATATTGAAATGGGATCACGTTTCAGTAGTCATGACATCTTCCACTATGACATATATTTCCAGGTTTAATAACCATGCAGTGATTCAACTTTAGAGGGAAAAAAAACCTATGCATATGCATGCAAGCAACAGAGCACAAAGATGGTCATTTAGGATAATAATGGGTTTATGGAGGTAGGTAGAAGAACAGGGCCAGTTCTTAGACAGTTTTGTTATCATGTGAAACAGATTTGTGATTATACATGCTCCCACATCTTAACATTATTTAAAAGTAAGCTCAGATATGTAGCCAGCAAACAAATATATTAATAATAGATAATTTATACAAAAGATTAAAGCAATCCAGGGTTTCCATAATCTTTGTGAATTTCTGAATTATCTTCATCAGACAAAAGTTACATGTGAACATTATAGTATTCTTGTCACATTTAGAATTTTTAATTGTTTATGGTATTTCTTCTTCTGGACCTCTAAAATACACTCTCTGAGACCAGACCTGATCAGTTTATCTTTATTGGAGATGAGAAGAAATATGAAATAATTCTTAGAACAACATGATGTCAGATATTTCCATAAAGTTTCCATAGCAACTAGCTTCCCACAGAGTCTATTTAGCCAAAACTGACATTTAAAAGTAATTTCAAAACATGTTACAACTACCTGAAGCAAGCAACCACTGACTAATCACAGTAGTGTAACGATTGGAATAACGCCACCTGCTGGATACTTACTGTAGAAGAGTTCTGCCCATGAAGCGAAGGTCTTTGAGGGCAAGACCAGGAGTCTTTTCTTTGGCGGGAGGAAATGACACGGACTAGTGGGAAGAGGAAGGAAGAGACTGGCGCTGACTCTGGGGCTTTTTCCTGAGGACTCTGGCGGAGAAGGGAGCTAGAAATGTGCTCTCCCTTTAATAGATAGGAATCTAGGCCTTTCTCTCTCTCTTTACCAAATTCTTATTCTCCTTAATAAATGCTTAAAAGTCTAACTCTTGCTAAAGCTTGTAATTGATTGGCGACCACTCATTAGATATTTTAGACAGTTTAGCTAGAATTTTAGCCCTTAACAGTAGCATACATTACATATAATACTTTTGTATATTGAGTAGATCAGTAAAAAATTTTCTCCCATGAACATCATCAAGCCATTTTTATCCAAGGATAGTTCTCCCACATATGTGTTTTTGCAGTTCTGTCTCTTACTCTAGTTAGTATATATTGTCTACATTATATGGCTTTTCATATTACCAATATGTCTCTTTCTTTTAGCCACATACATGAACCTAGGAAAGTTACATGCTCTCTTTGTTCTCAGCTTCCTTATCAATAAAATGTAAAAGTTAGATGAGACACATTACCAAGGGACTCAAAGACATAAAGAATAGACCATATATTGTAAAATATTTGTAACACCATGTTTCATGGTATAAATAAAAGAAAAAAAATTGAGAAGTCCCTATGATTTGAGACCATCAATTTGGTAGAGCCTGCACATAGTGCATATGGATGTAATGGATTATTACTCTACTATTAGAAATTACAAATATGAGGAATTAAGAGGGAAAATAGGAATATTTGCATGATATCCTGCAGAATAAAAAAAAGACTCCCAAGGAGGAAGATATTTACAATTATAATAATATAAATGGAAACAATGCTAGAAGACAGGTGAACTCTGATTAATTTGTTGTTGTTGGTTTTTTTGGTAAGGCAATTGGGGTCAAGCCACTTGCCCAGGGTTACACAGCTAGTGTTAACTGTCTGTGACCAGATCTGAACTCAGGTCCTCCTGATTCCAGGGCCAGTGCCCTATCCACTGTGCCACCCAGCTGCCCCATGATTAATTTGTAATGACCAATCTTGTTCTATGAGACCATAACATACAATGAGATCCCAATTGGTTCAAATAATGAATCTAAATCACATGATTTTGTTATAATTATACATAATGTGGCAATGATTCTAACCAAATAGAAATGTGTGGTACAAAATTCAAATAATGTAAACACATGCTGATTTTTATTTAAAAAATCATAGTTTAATGCTGGTTTGGTTTTAAGGCAATATTATTTTCACAGTAGTGCTGATTCTTTATTCACACTAATCAGGCTCTAGTTGTCCTCATCACTTTTTATCGATATGGAGGTGGAGGAACTCTAGGTACATATAATTGCCATCTCTGTAACATTTTTTGCTTTTTTTGTTAGAAAGAAAAATTCAATCATGTTGAGGAGAAACTAATTGTGAAATGGTTATGGCAAAACCCACAAAAGTTATAAATGAAATTTTAAAAGAATAAAATGAGAGTAGAGTTAAGATAGCAGAGAGAAGTCAGGAAGTTGCTTGAGCTCTCCCATATTTACCTTGGAAACAAAATAATTTAAGCCTCTGAATGGATTCTAGAGCTATAGAACCTACAAAAAGGTAGAGTGAAATAATCTTCCAGCTTAAGACAACTTAAAAAGACTTTGGGAAAGGTGGTTCTCACTTGGGTAAAATGGGAGTGAAGCACAGCACAGAGCATGTCTGGCCAAGCCAATGGAAGGCTCTTAGCCATTGCACAGATTAGTAGCTGAGGCTCTTCAGTTCTGAATCAACAGGCTAGTGTCACAGCAGGCCAACTGTAAGGTATCCAGCTCCAAAGCAGAAAGCAAACTGCCAGGTGGAGAATCCCCTACATAATAGGTGCAACAAGGCCAGGCCACCACAGTGCAGTGAGCAAGCCATGAGCCACTAATGCCTCAGAGCTACTCTCAGAACCTACAGAGCCTCAGCTACTAATTTGTGCTATGGCTATGAGCCTTCCATTGGCCTGGCCAGACATCCTCTGTGATGTGCTAAACTCCCATTTTAGGCAAGTGAGACAGACCTTTCCCAAAGTCATTTTAAGTTGTCTTAAGCTGGAAGATTGTTTCAGTCTACCTTTTCGTAGGTTCTGTAGATCCAGAAAGCCAATGGCCAAGCCCCTGGTCCATAGCATAAGAAGCTTAGGACAGCACCTCCTGTACCTCAGCAGCAGAACCCAACTTTAAAAGGTACAAAATAAGTGAAAATATTTATAAGAAACAGAAAAAAACCCTCTTGACAGAAAGCTACAATTGTGACAGGGAAGATCAAAACACAAACTAAGAAGAGGACAATAATGTCAAAATTCCTATGTGAAGCCTCAAAGGGGAAGAGGAATTTATCTCAAGACCAAAAATTCTTCTTGGAACAACTAAAAAAGGATTTTATAAAGCAAATAATAAAGGTAGGTGAAAATTTGGGAACAAAAATGAGTTATGCAAGAGAGAATCAATAACTTAGAAAAAGAAAGCAGCTTCTTAAAAATACAATTGGCCACCCACATGTACAAAAATATTTATAGCTGGTCTTTTTTTTGATGACAAGGAATTGGAAATTGAGGGGATGTCTATCAATTGGGGAATGGCTGAACAAATTGTGGTATATGAATGTAATGGAATACTATTGTGCTGTAAGAAATGATGAGCAGGCATATTTCAGAGAAACCTGGAAGGACTTACAGGAACTGATGCTGAGTGAAGTGAGCAGAACCAGGAGAACATTTTACACAGTATGAACAACATTGTGTGTTGATCAACTGTGATGGACTTGACTCTTCTCAGCAATTCAATGGTCCAAGATAGTTCCAAAGGATTCAAGATGGAAAATGCTCTACAAATCCAGAAAGAAAAAAAAAACACTATGGAATCCAGATGCCTATTGAGCCATACTATCTCTATTTTTTTTAGTTTTTTTGTTTGTTTTTGCTGTGATTCTTCTTGCATAGCATGACTAACGCAGACAAATGTTTAATGTGATTGTACATATATAAGTTATATCGGATTGCTAGCTGTCTTGGGGAGGGGGGAGGAAGGGAAGGAAGGGAGAAAAAATTGAAACTTGAAATCTTATAAAAACAAATGTTGTAAACTATCTCTACATGTAACAGGAGAATAACAAAACACTTTTATGGAAAAATTAAATTGGACAAATGGAAAAAGAGGTGCAAAAGCTGACTGGGGAAAATAATTCTTTATGAAATAGAATTGGACAGATGGAAGCTAATGGTTCAATAAGTTATGTTATTTAAGAATTATTAGATTAACTGAGGGCCATGATCAAAAGATAAAAAAAGAACCTGGACAGCATATTTCAGGATATGATCAAGGGCAACTGCCCCAGTATTTAAGAAAAAATAGTCATTGAAAGAAACTAACAATCACCTCTTGAAAGAGAGGCCAAGGGCAGCTAGGTGCAGCAGTGGATAGAGCACTGGCCCTGGATTCAGTAGGGCCTGAGTTCAAATCTGGCCTCAGACACTTGACAC
Organism: Dromiciops gliroides; assembly: GCF_019393635.1. Taxonomy (NCBI): domain Eukaryota; kingdom Metazoa; phylum Chordata; class Mammalia; order Microbiotheria; family Microbiotheriidae; genus Dromiciops; species Dromiciops gliroides. The sequence continues at coordinate 191,075,417 of NC_057866.1, read as the reverse complement.
TTATGAGCTGTGTGACCTTGGGCAAGTCACTTAACCCTCATTGCCCTGCTCAAAAAAAAAAAAAAAGAAAGAGAGGCCAAAAGGAAAAAAAATGCGACAAGGAATACTGTAGCCAAATTCCAGATTTATCAGGTGAAGGAGAAAATGATGCAAAAAATCAGAAAGACACAATTTAAATATCAAGGCGCCACAATCAGGATTAAAGAGGACCTGGAAATTTCAACATTAATTTATCAGAGGTCTTGGAATATTGTATGCTGGAGGTCAAAGGAACTTAGATTATAACCAAGAATTTACTACCCAGAAAAACTGAACATACTCTTTCAGGGAAAAAAAGGTGGTTATTCAATAAAATATAGGATTTGTTTTTAAAACTACCTAATGAAAATTCCAACACTGAATTGAAAATTCAGTCTTCAAATACAAGACTCAAGAGAAGCATAAAGATGTAAAACAGATAAAAAATAAACAAACATAAAAACAAAATATGTAATTCAATAAGGTTAAATTTTTATATCCCTATATAAGAAGAAGATACTTATAACTCTTGAGAACTATATCTCTATTAGGGCAGACAAGAAAACAGAGGGTGTGGGTCTATTACTGAGGAATATACTGAGACAAGATTAAAGGGAAGACAGAATGGAGTAAATTATATAACAATAAGAGGCATAAAAGAACTATTACAGTGGAGGGAAAGAAAGAGGTGAGTATTCTTTCAACGTTAGTCTCATCAGATTTAGCTCAAAGAGGGTAAAATATACACAATCAGTAGGGTATGTAGAGTGATCTTACCCTAGAGGGAAGTAAGAGGGGAAAGGGGGAAGAAAAAGGTAGGGTGCTGATAGATGGGAGGGCAGAAATAGGAGGGAAAGGTAGAAAGAAAAAGGATGTGGGGCTAATAGAATGGAGGGCAGGGAGGTGCTGGCCAGAACCAAAACACTATTGAATGGGGAAAAGGAGGAAGGACAGAGAAAAGTATAGAAAAGGGGGAAAATAGGATGGAGAAAAATACACAGAGAATAATCATAACTGTGAATTTGAATGGAATGAACTCTCTTATAAAGTGGAGGTAGAGAACAGAATGGATTAAAAATCAGAATCCTACAATATGTTTTTTATAAGAAAGACAAAGCAAAAATAGATCTAATTAAAACAGGTAAGGAAGTAAACTACATCTTCCTAACAATACCATAGACAATGAAGTAATATCAATACCAAACATATATGCACCAAGTACTATAGCATGTAAATACTTAGAGAAGAAGCTAAACACATTACAGGAAGATATAGACAGTAGGGGATATAGTATAGTAGGGGATTCCAACCTCTCCTTCTCAGAACTAAATGAATCTAACCACAAAATAAAAGAAAAAATTTAAGAAAGTGAATAGAATTTTAGAAAAAAATATGATAGACTTTGGGGGCAGGGGGAACTGAATGGGTATAGAAAGGAATATACCTTTTTTTTTTCTCAGCAGTACATTACATGTACAAAAACTGACCATGTGTTATGTCACAAAACCCTCACAATTAAATATAGAAAGGCAGAAATAGTAAATGCATCATTTTCAGATCATGATGCAGTAAAAAATTATGGGTAATAAAAAGTCATGGAAAAATGGACCAAAAAATTAATTGGAAACTAAATAATCTCATCCTAAAGAATTAGTTGGTTAAACATCTATTCAAAGAAGCAATCAACAATTTTATCAAAGAAAATGACAATAATGAGACAACATACCAAACCTGATGGGATACATCCAAAACTATTTTTAAGTAAAATTGTATATCTCTAACATAGAGAAAGAGGAGATCAATGACTTGGGCATGCAACTAAACAAAAGCTAGAAAAAGAATAAATTTAAAATACCCAATTAAATACCAAATTAGCAAATCTGAAAATCAAAGATGAGATTAATATAATTAAAAGTAAGAAAACAATAGAATTAATAAATAAATCTAAGAGCTGATTTTCTGACAAAAATAATAAAATAGACAAACCTTTGGTTAATTTGATTAAAAACAAGAAAAAAGAAAAACAATTTACAAGCATTAAAAATGAAAATGGGTAACACACCACCAAGGAAGATGAACATAAAATAATTTCTAGGAGCCCAATTGTCTGCCAATAAATTTACCAATCTGAATGAAATGGATGCATATTTACAAAAATTAATCATCATATTAACAGAAGAGGAAATAGAATTATTAATGAAGCCTATTTTATTTAAAAAAAAGAAATTGAACAGAAAACTAACTTCCTAAGAAAAAATATCCATGGCCAGATGGATTTACAAGTGAATTCCACTAAATATTTAAAGAATAATAAACTCTAATGCTATATAAACTATTTGGAAAAATAAATGAAGGAGTCCTGTCACATTTTCCTCTCATGAGACAAATATGGCACTGATTTCCAAACCAGGAAGAGGAAGAACAAAGAAAGAAAATTATAGACAAATTTCCTTAATGAATCTTGATGAAAAATTCTAAATAAACTGTTAACAAAGAGATTACAGCAATTTATCAACATGATAATACACTGTGATAAGGTGGTATTTATACCAGAAATGCAGGGCTGGTTCAATATTAGGAAAACTTCCAGCATAACCAACCACATTCATAACAAAACTACCTGAAATCATCTGATTATCTCATTAGATGCAGATAAAGCTTTTGACAAAATATAGCACCATTCCTCCTAAAAACACTAGAGAGCACAGGAATAAATGGAACTTTCCTTAAAATGGTAAGCAGTATCTATCTAAAACCATCATCAAGCATTATATGTAATGGGGATAAGTTAGAAGCATTACCAAGAAGATCAGGTATGAAACAAGGATTTTTATTATCACCGCTATTATTCAACATTATACTAGAAATGTTAGCTTTAGCAATAAGAGAAGAAAAATAAATTAAAGGAATTGAAATAGGCAAAGAGAAAAGAAAACTATCACTCTGCAGATGATATAATGGTATACTTAGAGAATCCTAAAGAATCAACTAAAAAAATGCTTGAAACAATGAACAACTTAAACAAAGTTGTAGGATCTAAAATAAACCCACATAATTCATCAGTATTTCTATATATGAAAAAATAACAAAACCAAAAACAAAAAAACAAATCAAAAAACTTTGGAGCAGCTAGATGGTACAGTGGATAAAGCACTGGCCCTGGATTCAGGAGTACCTGAGTTCAAATCCAGCCTCAGACTCTTGACACTTACTAGCTGTGTGACCCTGGGTAAGTCACTTAATGCCCATTGCCCCACAAAAACCAAAAACAAAAAAAAAAACAAAAAAAAAAACAAACCAGTAAACAACAACAACAACAACAAAAACATTTTTCATCAATTCCTTTAACACTGTTGACTTTCAGATCTTCCAGAGGAATTTCATTATTATTTTTTTAAGCTCTATAAAATGATTATTTTAGTAATTTGTAATGGCCTAGCTGTACCAATAAGACCTAAAACTATATTGATAAGTGTCAACCATAAAAACTACTTGGTACTGGCTAAGAAATAGTGTGGTGGATAAAAAATACATTAGATACACAAAATACATGAATATAGAAATCTACTATTTGATAAATTCAGAGATTCCAGCTTCTGGGATAAGAAGTCACTATTTGTCAAAAACTGATTGGAAAATTGGAACATAGTATGGCAGAAAAGAAGCAAAGAACATCTTACACCATATACCAAAATAAGGTCAAAATAGAAAGATACCTGAAAGGCTATAAAATTCTGCATACCCTTTGAGCCAGGATTAAAATTTCAAGGTCTATATACAAAAGAGATGATAGAAAAAAAAGATGAATATATACAAAAAGATATATGGTTGCTCTTTTTGTAGTGGCTAAGAATTGTAAAGTGAGGTGGTGTCCATCAAGTGGGAAATGCCTGAACAAGTTGTGGTATATGAATGTGGTATATGTGCTGTAAGACAAGATGAGCAGGCAGATTTCAGAAAAACAAAAAACAAATAACTGGGCTTACATGAACTGATGCTGAGTGAAGTAAGCAGAACCAAAAGAACATTTTACACAGTAACAGCAACATTGTGTGATGATGAACTGTGGTAGACTCAGCTCTTCTTGGCAATATACTGATCCAAGGCAAGTTCAAAAACCTCATAATGGAAAATGCTCTCCACATACAGAAAAAGAACTATGGAGTTTGAATGCAAATCAAAGCATATGTTCACTTATTTTTTTTTGTGAGGCAATTGGGGTTAAGTGACTTGCCCAGGGTCACACAGCTAGTAAGTGTTAAGTGTCTGAGGTTGGATTTGAACTCAGGTACTCCTGACTCCAGGGCCGGTGCTCTATCCACTGTGCCATCTAGCTGCCCGATACGTTCACTTATATTGGCTTTTTGTTTGTTTCTTCTTTCTTCTGTTTTTCCCTTTTTGTTCTGATTCTTCTCTCACAACATGACTAATGTGGAAATATGTATAACATGATTATACCTATATAATCTATATCAGATTGTTTGCCATCTTGGGGACAGAGAAGGGGTGGAAGGATGGAGGAAAATTTGCAACTCAAAATCTTGCAAAACTGAATATTGTAAATTATCTTGAAAGATAACTGGAAAAAATAAAATATTTTTTACAAAGGAATACAATGAAGAGGGTAGACTAAATTATTTTCAAAGTACCTTTGAACTTGATATCCTATAAGGCTGTGGAAAAGAAAGGTAGAAGAAAGTTAGAACACCAAATAGGAATCAAACCTTTTATATACTTTTGCCTAATATTTTTCTTTACATTCTGTCACATTTTATTTATTTTTCAGGTGACTTGTTACATGAAATTTCTATGAAGCTTTTCCTGAAGGGCAGCTAAGATGTGTTACAACATTGGAGTCCACAGGATGCATCTCTGAGGAGTCTCCAAAGTCCTAATCCAATCCAAATAAAGATGCTACAATTATCTTCAGCCTGCTACAGCTAAAAGCAGCTGGTTATAGTCAGTTGACATGGTCTTTTATTTTCTCTCCTGAAGCACTTTGTAGAATAGTAGTCATTGTGAAACAACTGCCTCATTTAGAATCATTGATCTTCAGATCCTTGTACAAAAGCTCCTGAGATATAAAGTCTGGCTCTTTTCTCCAATTCTCATTAACCTTAGAGTGGTACCTTTTTATCTTCTACAGTGATATATTTGATCTGATGTCACCCAGTAGCCAAAGTCAGCTTACTTTAATTAGAAAATCTTTTGGTCAACTCCCTTTTTGCTAAGCCCACAAAATTTACATAAGCCCCCTTTTTCTCTGGCAGAGCCTTTATGTTTAATGTCTGAAGAAATAAGCGATTTCTTACAGACAGGGAAAAAAAAAACTGGTATCAGTACAAAAGAAATAGAACAGTGATACCTTCTGTGGAGTTGGGTAAAAAGAAACATTTTTTTTTCTTCGATCAAATCAGAATATAGGATATGACCTCATAACCCACAAGTGTCCTCCACTGAAAAAATAATGTGAGATTTCTTGACTGAGCTAGCTACATTTAGTCCCATTACCATTCTGATATGTATACACTTGCTAAGTTTTCCTGACCTCCAAAAACGTAAAGGGGAATGGTTTGAAGTCATCACAGGGATTTTTTTTTTAACTTTTCTTGTAGTAAAGGCTACTTCACCTTCGCCTATAGGAAATATTTAATGCCAAGCTGATTTTAATCTGTACCTCTCAATACAATTCACTGTAACGACTGGAATGATGCTACCTGCTGAAGACTTACTGTAGAAAAGCTGCGCCATGAAGTGAAGGTCTCTGAGGGCAAGAACATGAGTCTTTTCTTTGGTGTCAGGAAGTGACATTTGCTAGTGAGAGGAAGAAGAGGAAGCCTGGGGCTCTGACTCACTCTCTTTCTTGTGGACTCTGGCGGAAAGCGGAGCTAGAAATCTGCTCTCCCTTTAATAGATAGATGAATGTAAGCTTTTCTCTCTCTCTTTACCAAATTCTTATTCTCCTTAATAAATGCTTAAAAGTCTAACTCTTGCTAAAGCTTATACTTTATTGGTGACCACTCATTAGATATTTTAGACAGACTAGCTAGAATTTTAGCCTTAACATCACCTTTTTCCATCATATGATGGAAATACAAAATTAAAAAGTTGGAAATATATACTGGGCCTCAAGTTCCATGAATTTCTGTCTTCAAATAATAGGATTTATTTTAACCTGTATTCTTTAAAAAGGAGTATTACTGAGCTAGCAATGGAGAAAGTGAGGATATGTCAGTGATGTTTAACATTTAGAATCCTGAGTATGGATACCTTATCTTTTTTTTTTTTTTTTTAAGTGAGGCAATTGGGGTTAAGTGACTTGCCCAGGTCACACAGCTAGTCAGTGTTAAGTGTCTGAGGACGGATTTGAACTCAGGTACTCCTGACTCCAGGGCCGGTGCTCTATCCACTGCACCACCTAGCTGCCCCTGGATAGCTTATCTTAAAGAAAATTATAATGTTTACAAGGTTCAACAGAATTTGCTCATTATGCCTTAGCATTATGCATTTTATTATTTATCTTGTTCAAGTTACCCATGGGTAGAAAATCATAGAGTACACTAGAGAATTCACACTCAACTAAACAGTATGAAGAACCAGGGGGGCAGAAATCTGGATCTATTTTCTGTTTTTAGTGATTACCATCTAGGAAATCATCAGTAAAGTCCATTTCTCTTCACAGTAAAACATATGAATTCAATATTTCACCCATAAATTATGATTATAAATAATGTCCAGTTTTTCAACACCAAACAAATATAAATCAAAGACAAGAAGAACATAGAGACATAGAGCTGGGAGGCATATGCCTGTCAGTTGAAAATATTGGAATTAATGAATTTATCGTCTTGTGTTCTATTTTGCTCATGTGCAAAATGAGGACATTATTGGAACTATATACCTTCCTTGAGAAGCAAACTCTTTCTGAAGTGTAAGGTACTATGTAAAGGTAAGCCATTTACATTAGCATTTTTAAGTGATTATAAGTCTGCATGGTCACATTCTTTTGTGTATCATGCAAATACTGACTGCATGTGGTATCTTGAAAAAAAGCAAGTGGTTTGTGTAACCATAAAGGAGAAAGGAACCCAAAAAGAAGTATTCATTATGAGAAAACTCTACCCTGCCCATTTCCTTGAAATTCAAAAAAAGAGATAATTATTTGTGCTACTAAAGGACTTGGCTCTATTCTCCTTTTCCTATGATTATACAATGAATAAATAACATTTAAAAACAGAAGAGGAAATCCCTGCAATAGAGTCTGAGCAGTTGTATGACATTGTATAGTCTTGGAAGCCTACCCCATTATAGCTATCACCTAAGACTAAGTTTCATTAGTGTAATAGAACATGATAAGCCTTTCTGTCATTAATCATTTTTGTTTTTTATAATGATAAGTTTGTAAATGTTTTATACATACCAAATATTTTTATTCAATTTAATAACCATTTAATCACTTCTGAGAACAAGGCAATTCATTAGTATTTTGTTTTGTTTTGGTGAGGCAATTGGGGTTAAGTGACTTGTCCAGGGTCACACAGCTAGTAAGTGTCAAGCGTCTGAGGCTGGATTTGAACTCAGGTCCTACTGAATACAGGGCCAGTGCTCTAACCCCTGTACCACCTAGCTGCCTCTTCACTAGGGTTTTGAGGCACAAAAATGAAACAAAATGTAATCTTTGTATTCAAGTGGCTGAAAATTTTTATAGGGAAGGCATCTACACAAGGAATTTAGGGTATAAATAAATAATTCAGGATAGAAGAAAAGATATCAAATATTGCAAGAAGGTCAAGGAAAAAGAGGCTTATTTAAGTTCTGGGTATCAATGACAATTTTATGGGGAAAAATTACCTAAATTGAGCCTTAAAGGAAGGAAAATAGATTCAGTTAGGTGACAGGGAGTTCTACGATGACCTGTGTTGTTTAAATTTCTCCTTAGATACTTTTTGGCTGTGTGACCCTGGACAAGTCAATTAATCTCTCTCTGCCTCAGTTTTCTCAGGGATAAAATGAGAATGATAATAGCAACTACTCAGAGTTGTTTGAGAATAAAATGAAATAAGATTTATAACCCTAAAAGTGCAACCTAAAAAGTGTTATTCAAATGATATCGTCATCATCATTATTTTAAAAGTTGAAGAAGTGTTTATTCCAAGCAGAGAAGACCAATGCTCTTGTTCATTCAAGAAACAGGAGAACAAAATTGTAAAAATAATAAACAATTCTGAAAGATTTAAAGACTTTGATCAACACAGTAATCACCCATGATCCCTGAAGTTCAATGATGATAAGGGCTACCTATCTCACCAGGAAGTAATGAACATATAAAATATAACATCACTAATAGTGGGGATTTGCTTGGCTAGACTAAGGACATTTGTGACAAATTTATCCATTCCCTTTCCTTCCCCCCTCCCTCCTCTCCTAATGTATCTTTTCCTTGATGCCACTTCTATCAAGATTTTCATAGGGGATTTCTCCTTGTTTAATTCTCCTATAGCAGTTAATCTGCATATTTCCTACTGATTCTATACTGTTCACAAATGCTTGGTTTTTTTTTCTTTTGCATATCATATTTGCCAGAATAGATCTTAAGTTCCTGGCAAGATATGATTAAAAACGGCAATGGGAGAGGGTGAGAGAGAAAACAAATTCTTGTTAATTTAAATATATCTGCATATCTATATAAACATATATTAATTATTTTTATTTTTTGGTGAGGCAATTTGGGGTTAAGTGACTTGCCCAGGGTCACACAGCTAGTAAGTGTCTGAGGTCGGATTTGAAATCAGGCCCTTCTGAATCCAGGGACAGTGATCTATCCACTGTGCCACCTAGCTGCCCCTACACATATTAATTTAAAAAGTAATTTCAAGGGAGAGAGAATGCTAAAAATTGAAAGGATAAAATCTTTGTGAAGGTGATGGTATCAGTCTTATGTTCTTAATTTGCATATTTTATTTTTTCAATTACATGTAAAAATTTAAACATTAAAAAAAAGTTAATTTCTAGGTCGTACAGTGGATAGAACACCAAACCTGGAGTTCAGAGTACCTGAAATCAAATTTAGACTCAAATACTTATTAACTGTGTAACCCTGGGCAAATCACTTAACACCAATTTATTTTTTAAAAAAAAGACAAAAAGAAAACAATTGAGTTCAAATTCTCTCCCTCTCTCCCCTTCCCCCTCCTTAAGAAGGTAAGCAATCTGATATAGATTATACATGTATAGTCATGCAAAACATATCTGCATTCAGACTTTATCAGTTCTTTCTCTGGAGCTGGATAGCATTTTTCATCATAAATCCTTCAGGATTATTTTGGATCATTGTTTGCTGAGAATAGCTGTCATTAACAGTTGATCACTGGGGCAGCTAGGTGGTACAGTGGATAGAGCACCAGCCCTGGATTCAGGAGGACCTGAGTTCAAATCCAGCCTCAGACACTTAACACTAACTAGCTTGTGACCATGGGCATGTCACTTAACCCCAATTGCCCCACAAAAAAAACCAAAAAAATATGCTAATCACACTTAAACTATTGCTGTTACTGTTTGCAATGGTTTCCTGGCTCTGCTTACTTCACTTTGCATTAGTTCATATAAGTCTTTCCTTGTTTTGTTTTGTTTTCTGAAATCATCCTGCTCATCATTTCTTGTAGAGCAATAGTATCCCATCACAATTATATACCACAACTTGTTTCTCCACTCCTCCAAAGGATGACCATCTCCTCAATTTAAAAGTCTTTGTCATCATGAAAGGAACTATTATAAACATTTTTGAACATAGGTCCCTTTCCTTTTTTAAAAATATTTTTAGGTTACAGACTTTCTAGTGGTGTTCCTGGAGAAAAGCCCTTTGTCCATAGTTCCATATTGCACTCTAGAATAGTTGTTACCTGACTTATTTTGAAAGAATTGAGGAATTCTGTAATACACAGGTGAATTCCAGAGATTGACATGGGGGCACTTTTTAAAAGATGGAGGAGGAAATAGATATGTTATATAGAGATTGCCAGTCATTTGACTGGAACTTTGAGGTCACAAAAGAGAATAATAGGAAAAAAGACTATGAGGATAGTGAGGAGCTAGATTGTGAAGGGCTATAAATGCCAGACTAAGGATTTTATTTTAGACGCAGTAGGACAATAAAAATTCATTAGAGGGCAGCTAGGTGGTGCAGTGGATAAAGCACCAGCCCTGGATTCAGGAGGACTTGAGTTCAAATCCTGCCTCAGAAACTTACTAGCTGTGTGACCCCGGGCAAGTCACTTAACCCCAACTGCCACACACACACACACACACACACACACACACACACATAGGGAAAAAAAAAAGTCATTAGAGGCCTCTTTAAGCATATTGCCGGTGGGGGAGGTGGGAAGTCAAACTGTCATACCGTATTTTTATAATTTCAATTTGGCAGGCATATGAAGAATGGATAAAGGGGAATAAACCCATAAGTGCCGAATACAATTAGAATCCTAATGAAATCAAGTTCAGATTTGCACTACTATTGGAACACTGAGTGCTTAAATGGGAATAGAGTGCAATAAGGTAAAAAAGGTGGGTGAGAGCCAGATTATGGATGTCTTTTACCCAACCTAAAGCATTAGGTTTAGCTTCATGATCCAAAAGTTTATTGTGCAAAACATATGTATGTGTGTGTATATGTATGTATGTATGTATATATGTATATATAAACACACACATACCCTTTTCCATTATGAGTAATGAATTCTCAATTTTCATCTAGTTAGCTTCACAAAAACAATGGTCACTACCACCCAAAAGCAAATATGTACCATGCTGTGTTCAGAGCTTCTGACTAGACTATTTCTAAAAGATGCAATTTCTTCAACTTAGATTTTATTTTCCTTTCACCTTTTTTTCCCACATGCATTATCTTACAAAATAGCTCCACATGAAAAAGGAAGATTCAGAAAATTGTGAGAACCAAATATCAGGACACTAGTTAGCATGTGATGTCACATTATCATTTCAAAGCTGTATCTATTTCAAGCTTTCCTTTTTATAGTTGCTTCATTAATATTCCAACAGGTAACTGAAGAATTTTAATAAAGTAAGACCTCTTTATTTCAGATACAAATTTTTCAGTACATGTGCTGAAAAAGAAGACACCATTTCAGATACCACAAATTTGGAATTCAGAAATAACTTCAATTTCTTAAAAATAACAATTTTATTTTAAAATATTTTATCTTTTCCAGGATTGTGTGAAGAAAAGCATTGCTTTCTACTTTATTCTGAATTAGTAAGCAATTTCATATTTCTGAATGCAACTCTATCAGCTGTTGCTCATTAAAAAAAAACTTAAGTCTTAATTTAAGCTATATTAGGATACTTATTTATAACTTCAGCCACATAGCCAACATTTGACATCAACTTACTTTATATCTATTGTTCTCAAATGTAAATATCATCAAGAAGTGAATATGAAAAGAATAACTTTAAAATAGACCTTTTTTCTTCCTTTAGTTTCCTTCCTTCCTTCCTTCCTTCCTTCCTTCCTTCCTTCCTTCCTTCCTTCCTTCCTTGCTTCCTTCCTTTCTTCCTTCTTACCTTCCTCCCTCTTTCCCTCCCTCTCTCTCTTTTTCTTTCTTTCTTTCTTTCTTTCTTTCTTTCTTTCTTTCTTTCTTTCTTTCTTTCTTTCAACTCTAATGTGTAGCACACTGTTTTCTATTTAGAATATCTGAGTTTAGACCCTGATTCTGTTATTTGTACTTAATCCCTCTGTGAATTGGGGCAAGTCAGTTCATTTCACTGAACCTTAGTGTCTTCATCAATAAAATAAGATTGCACTAGATTTCTATGAAACCTTCTACCTCCATTAAATTTATGCTAAACTCTGAACCAAAAGAGTATAAAGACTGGGCACAGGTAGTCATTTTTTATTAGTGAGGCAATTTGGGGTTAAGTGACTTTCCTAGTGTCACACAGCTAGTAAGTGTTAAGTGTCTGAAGCCAGATTTGAACTCAGGTACTCCTGACTCCAGGGCCGGTACTCTATCCACTGCACCACCTAGCTGCCCTCAGGTAGTCATTTTTAAGGAACTATAATGTTCTCTAATTGTACTAGTAAAATAAAAAATATAATAACACAAAACATACTGGCAATAAACATAATAACACAAATAGAAAAATATGTTTGAAATCAATGTTCTACCAGTGAAGAATTAGGAGTTACTGTGCTTTTCATTTACTCCTATTTTTCTTTGTTATTTTTTTCTCTATAGAAATTTGGTACTCTCATATATCAGAGTTTTGCAATAACTTGATTTGATTTTCAAGAATGAGCACTAATGTCAATAATCAGTAACTGACAAACACTTTCCCCTTTTTATCAATTAAATTAAATATTAATTTGAAGCTAGGACTTCAACTTCTGGTACTTATAGCAATGTCATGCTTATGTCTTCACCCCAATTTTTATCTATAAGAGACTTACCTCGTATTTCTAAAATGTGCAAAATTCTATTTAAAACAAATGATCTTTAGATAAAAATTAAAAAGGGAAATATAGAAGATATGAAGTTCTATTTCGGCCAACAGAGCAAAAAAATCCACTCACTTCTTTTACTTGTGTCTTATAATCACTTAAGAGAAAGCAATGCCAATTAGTTACACATGAACTCAACTTTACATCTTTATTATAAACAGGGATTAAAAAAACCACATAATTTTAATGCAAATAAACTTTCCAAATGGAATTCCCTTCATATGATATCTGACCTAAAGTGTGTGTGTGTATGTGAATATTGACATTAAGTAACTGATTCTATAGGAAATATTCCAGTGAATTTCCAGGTGAATAAATGTATAAATTTTGTAGTCTGAGTGGCTGCCATATTGAATTCATTTTTATATATCCAAGCAGTTCATATATATGTCAGAACTAATGGCCATGATGATTAGCTACTTGGTACATTGTGCCTATTTTCATTCTAATAGTTTATTAGTGTTTCAAAATGACACTTGAGAAACAAAATAGTTAATTTTATTTACTGGGTTTTCCATGAAATTTACTTCAGTATTCCAAGGGTTTGTGATTTCCTGAGTTAGATATTCACTGTTCCAGATCACAAATTTTATATGATTCTTTAAGAGCTGTTGTATCTATAAATTCAATATCCTACTGGCAACCTGGTGATAGAATTCAATAAATTTATCTAGTCAAGTCCTGGGATAGCAGACCTTTGGCCTATTATTGGTATGCATAACTAAAATCTTTCCAAGTTGGGGAGTGACAGGCAGAGATTAGTGTTCTTTCTCTCCCCTGTAGCCTTTGAGGACTAAGGGTCACTTCCATGACAAAAGGAGACCTTAATGTAGCACATAAGTGTAGGAACAACAGGGTGGTTCTGTTTTTAACATTTTTTGAGTTTCTTAGTTATAATGATAACTGTTAAACAAATAATTAAATTATGAATAGGTTTGATGAATCTATATCTATTTCCATGAATAATTTTTTAGGGCTTTTAATTTGCAAACCTTAAATTATGAAATAACGGCAAAGTCACATCTTTTTCCTTTGACTTTATCAAATCTCTGCATTCTTAAGGTTGGTAAACATTACTCAGTTAAAGGAAATTAGCCAGAATATTTATTTAATAAAATATTTGCCTATGCTAATATATCACTAGGGTTGAGTTCACTTTTGAGCTAAGAATTTTACTATTTGATTCATTCACATATCCAGAAAAAATTAGAAGTCAAGGTAGAAATACATATTTTAAAAGGAAATAAACACAGATTTAATTGCAAAATCAGTTCTTTTTATTGTGAATTCTATTTATGCATGTGTGTTTGTGTGTGTGAACTGACTTGATCATGATTAAATCTATTTTTTCAGAATGTCTAAAAGTAAAAAAAAAGTGTACTATATTATCATGGGGAAGTATCCTAAAAGTAATATTTTCATGTAGTAAGTACTATGTTGAACAAAATTATATATATATATATATATATATATATATATATACACACACACACACATATATATATTATATATTATATTATATATATGTGTGTGTGTGTGTGTGTGTGTGTGTGTATCCCTTTTTTAGCTTGCCTACTTGTTTTTGAAGCTTTCAACTCTTCTTTCTAGCATTTCTCAAAATAAATTTTTAAAACTTTTTTTCATTATTTCGCCTAAAATCTTGGTGTTCATTTAACACATTTACCATGTCATTGGTGTCCCCCTTTAATCTCTCTCCAGATTATTCAAAAGACTTTACATAGGTATGACTTCAAGACTGTTGTTACATACCAAAGTCCTTGTGGTACTTTCCCTTAGGGCCTGTGATCTGGCATGAGTGGCTGCTTGTTCCATGACAACCAGCAGTGATATTCTGCCATATTAACAAAAGCTAGATTCCTAGAAAAATAAGTCATAATAGCTCTAAGGAATTAATTGTATCCATACCACAAGCTATCTCCAAAGACAACTGTAGTGACTAAGGCAGAACCAACCTAGCTATTTCATCACTATTATGCAGATAGTTAACAGTATCTGTAGAGAGGACAAGAGTGCTATTACTTGGTTCTGTAATAAAGGTGAGATACACTGTTGCCCTCCCTATGAAACTCATTACAAGCCATTTGAGCCACAGAAATAATAGATTGGCATACTTAGTCTATGTTGTCCTCATTGTTAAGTGACACATGTGCCCCCACTTTATTTAGGCTAGTTCCATCTGTGGTTTACTTCTGTCCCCAACTTATATGGCAAACATTCCTTTTATGTTCCTTCTCTCCTACCCTCCACTTTTTAATTCTGGAACCATAATCAAATTTGCACGTTATGATTGGAAAGAATGGACCAATCTTCTTGCCTTTGGTCTTCAATACTCAATACTCCTGTTAATTTTCAGACCAAAAGCCACTCTCAGGCCACCACCCACCTTCATGTGATGTCCCCCACCCTGCCATTAGAATGTAAGTTTCTTGGGTACAGGGGCTGTTTTTGTATCCCCAGTAACATGGGACTTAGTACATAGTAAGGATTTAATACAATTTGCTCTTTCTAAACTCACTTTTTCTAAAGTTTTTTTTTTTAACTACCCAAAAAAGACTAAAAATTTCTCTAGGTATTTCTTCCTCATTTCTTATCAGTCTCAAAAAAGGAGAAATAATTCACCAATTGATAAATGGTAATATGATATGGACAGGCAGTTTTCAGATGAAAAAATCAAAGCTATCTATAGTCATATAAAAATATGATGTTCTAAATCATTATTGGTCAGAGAAATGCAAATTAAAACAAATCTGAGGTACCACATCACACCTATCAAATTGACTAATATGACAGAAAGGAAAAACAAGTAATGTTGGAGGAAATGTGGGAAAACTGGGACAATAAAGCACTTTTAGTGGAGTTGTGGACTGATCCAACAATTCTGGAGAACAATTTGGAACTATTCCCTAAGGGTTATTAAACAGTACTTTACTTTAATCCTGCAATACCACTACTTGGTCTGTAACCGAAAGAAATTTAAAAAGGGGTAGAGAACCTCTTCATACAAAAATATTTATAGCAGCTCTTTTTTACAGTGACTAAGTATTGGAAAATGAAGGGATGTCCATCAACTGGGGAATGACTGAATATGTTGTGGTATAATATTGTGATGGAATATTATTGTCTTATAAGAATTGATGAGCAGATGATAATCATTATTGAAACTTGTCAATGGAAACTTTTTTTTTTTTTGTAATTTTTACTCATTTGTCTAGTTCTGCCCTCTGGTTCAAACAAATTATTTTGAATATATTTTCAACATAAGAGTGATTGAAACAGTTAAAGAAAAATGACCATATCCTTCCTAAGTCTTTCTCAAGGTAAAAGATTAGTACTTGTTTTTAAAGAAACCACATTGCTTAAAAGACTTAATTTAACCTTCTCTTACCCTCTTCCAGAACTCTTCTAATTTGTTAATGTTCCTCTAAAATTGAGTTTGAGGAAGCCACCAAAAAACAATATTTCTTTTTTAGTATGGATAATTAATAATAGATTGAAGATATTATTCCCCAAATAGAGACAAGGTATTAAGTAAAGTCAATGGGTTATAGGAGAAAGGATAGAGGGCAGGATCATCATTGTAAAGGCCAGAACAGAACCAAAGATAATCTTTGATACTTTTAAATTTTAAAATAATTAGTTATCATTAGTATTTTCTAACTTTACTGGTTTTAAGGGGAAGAATCAGTATTTTATATAAAAAACAAAGGTACGTGCAGAAATAATCCTTGCATCAGAAATATAAAGAAAACATCAGCCTTGCACCCAGAAGGCCAAAGTAAAAGTTATTTGAAAAGAGAATCCTCAGTAAACTGAAACATTCAATAGACAGGCAAGATGAGATTGTTAGACTGATAGAGAAGGCTTTTTTTCCTAGAGTGTGTATTTCTGATGTCTGGAGGACCATACCAGGATTTGCTAGTGATATTATAGCAAGGGTTAATAGCAAAAATAGCAGGTCCTGGACTCTAGTTTGCATGGTATTTGGGGAGGAGTGAAACAAGAGTACTACCAGTGAACATCATAGAGATGGAAAGGAGGGATTTACCTCTGGAAATATGAAGTCCTATACATCTTGAAGCATATATAATTCTAGCTGCTCTCTATCTTGATGAGATTATCTCTTGAAGCTGCTGCCCAGAGCTACATTGGCTGATAAAAAAAAAATGTAAAAATCTAGATTTCCTCTACATTATTCACCCCCAGGTCATGATGACTAGAGTACTGTCAAAATAAGATTGTAATGAGATAATAAATGGAAAGTGCTTTGATAAGTGATGCTAAAATGATATATCACTTTAAATTACTGAACTCATAATGTTGTTCATCGCTGTTACTTTCCATAGATGAATTTTGGTGTTGTAAAAATAGGCAAAGCCTTGTTTCCTCAACTGGGTCTTTAATGCATCATACCATTTATATCATCATCTGTCACCCTGAATCCACAGTGGCCTATTTTACATGTGATTATTCTCTTTTCAAAAAGTTTCCCATTATAGCATTATTTTTATGAATTATTTCCAATTATTTTGTCCTTTTAGCTTAAGCACAGATAAAATTCAAATTAAGACCACTGTATTTTCATCACCCAATAAGACAATTGTGACCTTGTTGGACAGACACATCTTTTTACTAGAAATCTATAACTCTTTGGCAGCCCACGTCCCTCCGGACATTGTTAATTCTCTGAGTACTTTATCAGCAACATATGCATGTCCAATGGAGAATTAAATGAAGAACAAGTCACTTACTGATGAATTTTCAATTCTTTTTTTTCTCCCTTTCTAAAAACCTTTCAGCCCAGTCCCAAAGTAAATCTTTCACTAAATTAAAATTTAATCAGGAAAAGTATTTCTCAAACTTTTTTAGTCTATGTCAGTGAACTTCCTGAGGCCCATAAGAGTGTAGGAAGCTCACTCAAAATGTTCTGCTAGAATCTCTCATCGTATGCACTCATACACTGGGCCAGTATTCTTTGCATTTCCCCTAATCTCTACCATTAGACTAATGCATACACCCACACACACATATGTGCAAAGAAGCCATCATCTTTTCACTAAGGTATGTATAAAATTCAACCCTCCCTTCTACTATTTTTTCCAAAGTTTTGCAGAAGTTACTTAGAAAAACCAAGAAAATGGATACACTAATTTTACCCTGAAGATACACTCCCTAAATGCTTGGGGAAATATAATTAGGGAAATTTGAATATATTTACTTCAAAATTAAATACTAATGGCTCTCTAATACCTTCAGGATAACATATGAAATTATCTGTTTAGCTTTTAAAGTCCTTCATAATTTCACACCCTCCTACCTTTCTGGTCTTCTTAAAACTATTCCCCTTGTCTCTATCCCTTTACTTCCCTACTGTCCTTCAAGTCTCAACTAAAATCCTACCATTTGAAAGAACTCATCTAGAATCCTCTTTAATCTTTGTGCCTTTTCTCTGAGATTATCGCTAATTTATAGTGCATATTTCTTGTTTGTACATACTTATTTGCATTCTGTCTCCCACATTAGAATATAAACTACTTAAGGTAAGGCTTTTGTCTTTCATTTTATCCCCAGAGCTTAGCACAGAGCTTGACACATAGAAAACACTTAACCTGACTTCACAATTTTGCAATGGTTGGAAATACATGAGTTATTGATTTATAGTCATTCAAATTGCATTTTTTAATAAATAACCTTCTACTGAACCTATGCAAGATCAAGGAACAGGAGAAAATAGCAACCACAAGAGAGAAAAAGACTAGAAACAAATGCCCAGAGTTGCAATAATAATTCTGAGTTTATCCTATACTTCAAGCGACTTAAAATTAAGGTGTTGTTTTTTTTTTACTTCAGCATTCAACAATGGATGCAAGAAATGCTTATATAGCATTCCTTTCTGTATAGTGTTTATATTTGATCATCCAGAGCTCTCTTAAAACTAAAAAACTGAAAAACATGATGAAAGAGGCAGTTATCACTTCCCCTCATACTCAACTCATCAAAGGCAGTCAATTCCTGGATTTATTTTAAAACAAACAAAAAATCTATTGAGAAATCATAACAAAGTTACGTTTCCCTATACGTCTACTGTGGTTTGCTTCATGGTAATACAAATAAATTAAATAAGAAGTGTTTAGGTGCAGCTAAGCAGCACAGTGGATAAAGCACTGGCCCTGGATTCAGGAAGACCTGAGTTCAAATACAGCCTCAGACACTTGACACTTTGCTGTGTGACCTAGGGCAAGTCACTTAACTCTCATTGCCCTGCTAAATTAAATAATTAAGTAAGTAAGTAAATGAATGAATGAATAAATAAAAATAATAATAATAAGATGTTTGTAGAGATCTTTGGAGTAGCTTGTTCATAGCCAGAAAAAGGTAGCACTACCCCATAGTCAACACTTTTTAAAAAATAAAATACTAAACAAATTGAGGGTATACTAATCAACTGGAAAATAGCTGAGCAAGTTGTAGCATATGATTGTGATTGGAGTACTCTTACAAATAAATACTGAATAGTAGAAGTTTTAGAAATAATTTCTAAAAAAATAGATATTCTATAGATTATGCAAGGTATTTCTGCAAATTACCATTTCCACATAACTTATTTTTCAAATTCAAAGCATTAGATGATTTTTCTTTATTTTTTATTTTTAAATTTAATTACCTTATTGTTATTTATATTTACATTTTGAGTTCCATATTCTCTTGCTCCACCCCATGCCCTCCCATGCCATTGAGAATGCAAAAAATATATTTATATATGTGAAATCATGCAAATATAAAATAAAAAGTAAAAAAAAGTAAGAAAATTATACTGCAATTTGCTCTCAGAGTTCATTAGTTTTCTCTATGACTGAATAGTATTTTTTCTTCATGAATCCCTTTGTATCACTGTATTCATCAGAGTAGCCAAGTCTTTAACAGTTGATCCTAATTAGAACATTACTGTTCCTGTGTACAATGATCTCCTCATTCTTTTCATTTCATTGTGCTTCAATTTATATACATCTTTCTATGTTTTTGTTTAGTTGGGTTTTTTTGTTTTGTTTTGTTTTTTCAGAAACTACAACTGGGATGGAACCATTACATACAGCAAAAGCAGCAGCTGATGCAACAGAGGTGGCAGTAGAGACCGAACTGAACAGCCAAGATGTGTGACTTCATGGAGGATTAGACTGCTGAGATTAATGTGAAGGTGCTGGACTTTGAACACTTTCTTCCAATGCTGCAGACTGTAGTAAAGAATAAGGCCCAGGGCACATATGAAGACTATGTAGAGGGACTTCAGGTGTTTGATAAGGAAGGGAACAGCACAGTCAAGGGGGCTGAAATACATCACGTCCTCATCATTCTGGGTGAGATGACCAAGAAAGAAGTGGAAGTGTTGGTGGCAGGGCATGAGGATAGCAAAGGTTGAATCAACTATGAAGAGCTAGTCTAGATACTAGTCCCCTAACTTTCTCAGTGTTAAAATGATCCTTTAGCCCCTGAAGCAACTAACTACATTGCCAGGGTTACCAACATCCTTCCTTCCAATCCCTACCACGTGTCCTCTTTGGCCTACCTGCTCTCTGCTTTCACCAAATTAAACTCGCTAATTGTTCCTAAAAGAAAAAAAGAAGAAGAAAGAAAGAAAGAAAGAAGAAAAGAAAGAAAGAAAGAAACTACACCTGTAGGATCATTTTTTTATAGTACAATAGTACTCCATCACAATCATATGCTACAATGATCAGCTATTTTCCAATTGATGAGCATACCCTTGATTTTCAATTCTTTGTTACCACAAAAAGGATTATTATAAATATTTTTGTACATATATGGCCTTTCCCTTTTTCTTTTATCTCTTTGGGATACAGACCCAGTATTATTAAAGCTAGATAAGAGGATATGTGCAGTCTGATAGTGCTTTGATCACAGTTCCAGATTGTTCTCCAAATTGAACCGATTCCCTACTCCACCAACAATTCATTAATGTACCTATTTTCCCTCATCTCCTCTACCCTTGTCATTTCTGATAGGTGTGATGTGGTACCTCAGAGTTGTTGTAATTTGAATATTGCTCATCAGTAGTGATTTAAAGCAATTTTTATATAACTAAAGATAGCTTTGATTTATTCTTATGAAAACTGCTTGTTAGTATCTTTTGACCATTTATTCAAGCAATGACCCTTATTTTTAATAAATTTGATTCAGTTGCCTATATTTTTGAGAAATGAGTCTTTAATCAGAGAATTTTGCTGTAAATTTTTTATATGACTTCATTGTATATGGCATTTTTTAGCAAAAATGTAATTTCCTTTATTTAATAATGTCTATTTTTGCTTTCGTTTTGTCTGAGATCTTCTTTGTTACCAATAGATTCTGTTCTAGCACTTTTATTTTAACTCTAAGTGTGTCTTTCTGTTTCAAAGTGTGTCTTTTGCTTACAACATATTGTTGGTTTCTGGTTTCTAATGTACTCTGCTTTCTACTTTTATTTTATGTGTTAGCTCATCCCAATCACATTCACAGTTATGATTATTAACTGTGTTTTGCACTACAACCTATTTTTTATGTTTCTCCTCTGTCTTTTACCCTGTCCCTCCTCAGAAGTCTGTTTTGTTTTTAACCCTTGCCTCCCTTAATGTACCCTCCCTTAATCTTTCCTCCATTTTATTATTCCCCCATATCTCTTATCTTCTTTCCTCCTATTTCTTTTGGGTTTCTAGGCCCATGTGAGTGTGTATATACTTATTCATCTCTGTTTGAACTAATTCCAATGGGAGTGAAGTTTAAGCATTTCCCACCACCCCACCAATTTCCCCTTCACTATAAAACCTCTTCATTGGATGCCTCTTTTATGTGAGTATTTTTTCCCATACTACCTCTCCTTTCACCCTTCTTCCACTGCATATGCTTTTTTTACCCCTATGTTTTTCTTTTAGAGAAGATGGGGGTGGGGTGAGTCATCCCAAAATAATTAGCTCACATAATGCCCTCTGTCTATGTAGATGCCTGATAACTGCCTGATTAGTGAAAAGTTCTTAGGAGTTATGTTCATCTTCTCATATAGGAATGTAAATAGTTTAAATATTTGTGTCTCTTATGATTACTCCTTTTTACCTTTTTAAAAATATTTTATGCTTCTCTTGATTCTTGTATTTGAATGTCAAATTTTCTATTCACCTCTGGTCTTTTCATTAGGAATTCTTGAAAGTCCTCTAAAAAATCTATTTTTCCCCGTAAAGGATTATACTCATTTTTCTGGATAGGCTATTCTTTGTTGTAATACTTTCTCCTTTACCTTCTGGAATAACATATTCTAAGCTCTTTGGTACTTTAAAGTGGAAGTTTTTAAATCTTGTGTGATCCTAACTGTGGCTCTTTGATATTTGAGTTGTTTCCTTCTCGTTGCTTGCTATATTTTCTACTTGATATGGGAGCTGTGGAATTTGGCTATATTATTCATGGAAATTTTCATTTTGGGATCTCTTTGAGGAGATGATTTGTGAATTTTTTTTCCATTTCTATTTTACCCTCAGGATGTAAGATCTTTTTTTTTCAATCTTTTGAATTATTTTTTTGAAGTCTCATGGAGTCATTAGCTTCTACTTTCCCAATTCTAATTTTTAAAGAATGATTTTCTTCAATGAAATTTTGTACCTCTTTTTTTCATTTGGCCAATTATGGTTTTTAGGGAATTCTTTACTTCAGTGAATTTTTGGACCTCTTTTAACATTTGACCTATTTTGCCTTTAATGGAGTTTTTTTTTTTTCTTCAGGGAATTTTTGTTCCTCTTTTACCAAGCTATTCATTATCTTTTTTATAATTTTCCTGAATCAATGTCATTTCTTTTTCCATTTTTTCCTCTACCTCTCATCTTTTTCCTTAGGTGGAATTAGCATTTTTCTTTGAGACATTCCTTGTAGCTGTTTTCACATTGTTGTTTAAGTTTATGTCTTGAACTTCCCATCTACCATACTAACTGTTTTTGTTCAAGTTCTTTATTGCTGTTGTTGTTCGCTTATTTTTTCAGCCTATTTCTTCACTTTGAACTTTATGTAAAAGTTGGGTTCTGCCCACCTAGGAGAAAGGAATCACTGTGCTAAGCTTCAGGTTTTTTTCATGCTGCTGTTTTCAGAGTTAGTTCTGGGGGTCTTCAAGTTTTCAGTGATTCCATGTATGCAAGTTTTGCATACTTGTGTAATTATCTGCTTTTAACTGTACTATATTATGGAAATGATTATTTTATTCCAAAAAATTTTTAAAAATATAAACATTCCATGTTAATTCGTCTCCCTTCTATACTTCAAGGCTATATGACTTAGCTGGTCTCAGTTCTATCTCTGCCCATGCTGACTGTCACTTCTCTACATCTTAATAGATAGTATATTTTTTTTGTTCAACAAGCTTTAAGACCAAAGAGGTAGAATTTGTAGGTATATTAGAGATAAACTAGCCCAACAGCCTCATTTAATATGTTAAAAAATGAGACGTAGAAATATTAAGTGACTTACCAAAATTCAGAGATACAATTAATATGAACCTCTGCCAACTGACTCTAAATTCAGTACTACTTCCCTGTGTGTATTATTATTTTTGTTATCATCAATAACAGCTACTCAAGCAGGGAGCTAGCCTTATACTATGAGTCTAGAGCCTCTTTCCTATTGAAAAGTGGTCCAGTAGGAACAATAATATCATTTGAAAAGCACACTGACAAGAGCTCTGGGGCTTCCCGCCTCCTGATAAGCCCCTAGGAGGGAATAACATTTTCATCACCATGATACACTTAAGAGTTTATAGCTAGCCCATCTGAACACAGGTAGACAGATCTTTTGATACAACACACTATTCATTACTATTCTTATCCTTAAAGTCTTTCCAATTTGGAAGGACCTTTAAAGCTTTTCATCTACTGCTTTTAGCTTTCAAAAATTCAAACATAAAGGAAGAAATTAGTGAAGATTTATAACTTTGTCCTTATTCTAGTGTTTTATAGTAGTGAGAAATATAATTAAGGAAAATGGTTTAAGACATGGAACTAATTTTCCCCATTATTTCCCTTGAGATTCCTGTTTCAAATGCTTTAGATGAATGTTGTTATATTTTCATCTGGTCTTATAAAGTAACTTTTGGTATTTTGTTTTGTATGTCACTAAATTTATAATTTAACTTAGATAGTATTGTCATTTATATTATATTATCATGGCCCAGTCAAAAATCATGAATGAAGTGAATCTAGTGTTATCAGATCTCAAAGTATAAGCAGTAATTGTGAAATATATTTAGTACTGGTTTAAAAAAATAGGAAAAAGGCATACTTGATGGAACAGATGAGATAAGTATTATCTAAAAAGCTAGGAAACATGGTATAATAGAGTTAGAAACATCAAATGACAATGGGGAAAGGAATCCTGTTTTTAAAAAAGGAAATACTGTAAAACAATATGGCAAAAATTAGGTTTGAACATCATTTCACACCAAATTCCACAAAAAGCTCAAAATGTCAAAATGCTCAAATGAAAAGCATAAAATGTTACATAAAATTATAGAAGAAAATGATATACTATTCACAACTATGAATAGGAGAAAAGTGCTTGACCATTCAAGAGATAAAAATGAATAAATATCAGTAACGGGGCAAAAAATTGAAAAGATTTTACAGAAATACTTTCAATCCAATTAAAATGAAAAATAAAACTGTTTTCTTATAAATTTGATTTATTTCCCTATATATTTTAAAAATGAGGCCTTTATCAGAAGTACTGGCCATAAAAATTGTTTCCCAGCATCCTGCCTCCGTTCTAATTTTGGATGCATATATATATACATAAATATACATACATATATCAGATTACCTGCTGTCTAGGGGAGGGAGGAGGGAGATGAGGGAGGGAGAAAAATCTAAAATTGGAAAGGTTGTATAAACAAAAGTTGAGAACTGTCTTTACATGTAATGGGAAAAAATAAATAAAACTGTTTACTAGGGGGAATGGCAGCAAATTTTCCAATAAAGGCTCAATATCTAACATATATAGCAAATTGATACAAACCTCTATGAAAAAGACCTATTCCCCAATAAATAAAGGGTCAGAGCATATGAAGAGGTAGTTTTCTAAAGAGGAAAGCTAAACTACAAATACCCATGCACCAAATCACAACTAATAATAGAAACAAACAACGATGAGGGTTTGACTTATGCCAACCAGATTGCAAAAGCTGACAAAAAAGAAAGAAAAGTGGTAACTTGTAGAGTTTGTGGGCATATGGGACACACTAATATACTATTAACTGAGATGTAAATTGGTCTATTCTGGAAACGATGTGACTCTATAAGCAAATTGACACTAAACTACATAACCTTTGGCATAATGGTACCATTGCTAAGCATATTTTTCCAAAAGCTAATATACACAAAATACTTACAGAAGCACATTTTTTTTGTAGAAGCAGAGATTGGAAACAAAGTTGCTACCCACAAATGATGAAACAGTAAAACTTTTTATAACATATGAATGCAATGAAAATATTATGTTGCCATAACCAACTCAAGTAAATTTGGCAAATGAATGGATATGCAAATAAATGAAAATTATTTTAAATACTCAACCCATTTGCACAATACAGTGGATGAAAATAAAAAAAAAGCAAGACAGTTCTTGCTCTGTCACTTTAAAAGTAATATCGCTTACTTCAAATATACCTTTACTTAACATGGCTATGTAGATTAATTAGGACTCCCACATCCCAAAATGTTGTCTTGATCAGCATTGATTTCTAAAGATTCTAGAGGTAAAGAGTATCCTAAATTTCTTTTCGTAATCAGTTGAATATTTTCATGTTTGGGCAATGATTGGCTTTGAAATCCAGATGTTTATAAAGCAATCCCAACCCTATTTGCCTCAGTTTCTTCATCCTTAAACACACCGGAGAAAGAAATAGTAAGCCACTCCAGTATCTTTGCCATGAAAACTCCAAAATTGGCTCACAAAAAGTCATACATGACTGAAATGATGAAATAAAATTACTATAAGGAGGGAGGCTTTGAAGCATGCACACTAAGGCAAACATGACTCATTGATCCTTAGCCTTTATGGTTATTATTTTCTGGTTTTTTACATATATACATACACACACACACACACACACACACACACACACATATATATATATCTGTGGGGCAATGAGGGTTAAGTGACTTGCCCAGGGTCACACAACAAGTAAGTGTCAAGTGTCTGAGGCTGGATTTGAACTCAGGTCCTTCTGAATCCAGGGCCGGTGCTTTATCCACTGCACCATCTAGCTACCCCCCTGTTTTCTGTTTTAGAACGGACTGGAGGCTCCAACATTTTAAGATTCAGAAAGTCAGGAGAGTGATCATCTGGCTATTTGGGCATAGCAATTTGTGTAATTTGTAGTGTCCTCAGCACTGAAACCTCCAGGAGTAAAGAATGACTCAGCACCCAGTCCAAAAGCAGCAGAGATAAGTACTCGTTCAAGATTTATGAATGAATTTAGAGGACCTATGCATTTTAGAAACTAGACTAACAGTATGCCTACTCTCACTAGTGAACAAAGTGATCTAAGGGAGAGTGTGTCCTCATTCGCTAAAAAAATTCAATACCTTTGTTCCCACTATATATTTGAAGTAAAAATCATTTTATAAAAGGTAATTTATGTTAAGTGGTTAAATGGACTTGAGGTGCTAATTGTTAGAATCTAAAAGTGGAGGAAACACTTCTGGGCATGGGTGGGACTTAAGCAGATGTCATCAAATAAGACATACTTCCAAACCCTCCAGGTACCCTGGAAGTCTAAGGGGAACATACTATGGATACTAAGGGCCTCCACTATATTTTGTCAGTGCACATTGCTATAATACATTCCATTAAGAAAGTTAATTCTTGCCCAAGCCATTTGAAGTCTTTTTTAGTGTCTTTAAAATGTCAGTTGTAATTGAATCAACAAAAGTAACATCTAATCATATTGTTCTACAATTTGTGAATCTTTATAAATCACTTGACAAGGAAATTAGTGTCATATCAAACTGCTGAGCCTGAACTTTCCTGGCAGAGATGGATGCACTGTACTTTTATTATGCTTAGTGCAGTAGATTCTACTTTTAAAAGAAAAAAAATAAAGATAATTTTATAACATAACTTATTCAGAGGGGTAAGGTTATGGTCCATTTTGAATGAAACAGAGCAAAGACCATCTGTGGTGCTTCTGAAATAAAATAATCTAATATATGATTTGGTCAAGCTCTTGAATAACTATAAGCTTTTTTATTACAGTTACTTAAAGGATATTTATTGATTCAACTATTTTAGTCATAAATGCGGAAAAGGTCCAAGGGGTAGAACAAAAAAATTATTAAAGGTCTGGAAAAATAGAGCCTAAGGAAAGGCCAAAGATTGTGATTACTTAGCTGGAAGAAGAGAAAGCTTAGTGGAAGATTTAATTGCAGAATTCCAATATAGGGAAAAGAAACTTGGCTTGACCGTTGGGGAAAAACCTCTTAAGAATAAGTGTTGAGACACCTTTTTCCTGCAGCAATTTAAGAAACATTATTTAATTATGTGAGAATGTAGTAAAATATTACTCCTTCACAGAAAAGGTAGGAAAAGGCACAAGATAGCAAAGAAAGGCAGTGTATTAGTGTCCTTGACTTCCATTTTATATTAAAAAGTTCAACTTTAATGTATTTACTCTAGCGAGTGTCATTCACAATGGGAGCTGAGAAGGTAATAATAAGGAGGGAGATATCTAAAAAGCATCTTAAAACAACCATCCCATTTCCAAATCAGCAGGCCCTCACGTGCCATATATCCCTAAGTAACTAGTAGATATGACTGCAGAGCCATTGCCTGATTTTACCTGATATTTTAAAGAAATTAAAGGGAAGTAGTTCAAGTTTGAAAGTGACAAAGAGGCCATATACTAGACTTTGATTTGGGGGTGGGAACTTATTAAAGTAATGAGTCAGAAAGAGGATCACAAATCATCCCTCCCCAATACCTTTTAGCAGATTTTCCTGAAAAGGACACAGTAATTCCACTCTTTAGTATTTCTCCCAAGTGAAATGATAGACAAGCCATGTTGTGTTCTGTCTCATTTCTATATAAATTTCTATACAAGTGTGATCAGATTTCTGGGACTGTCTTAAAATATAAGCTTTAGAGGCAGGAAGGTGGTGGGGGGAGTGGGTCATATTTTTTTTTCTTTTTTCCCAATTGCATGTAAAGATATTTTTTGAGTTCCAAATTTCTCTCCCACCATCTCTTCCTTATCCCCTACTGAGGACAGCAAGCAATTTGATACGTGTTATACATTAAAATCATGTTAAACATATGTCCCCATTAGTCATGTTGAAAGAGAAGAGTCAGAACAAAAGGAAAAAATGCGAAAAAGAATAAACAAGAAAAATAACAGAAAAAGCAACAACAAAAGTGAAAATAGTATGCTTCAATTTGTATTCAGACTCCATAGTTCTTTTTTCTGAATGTGAAGAGCATTTTCCACTATGAGTCTTTTGGCAGTGTCTGGGATCATTGTATTGCTAAGAGTTAATCCTATCACAATTGATCATCACAGAATGTTGTTGATACTGTGTACAATGTTCTCTTGGTTCTTCTAATTTCACTCAGCATAAATTCATGTAAGTTTTCCAGGTTTTTTTCTGAAATCCATCTGCTTATCATTTCTTATAGCACAATAGTATTCCAATACATTCATTTACCACAACTTGGTCAGCCATTCCACAATTGATGGGCATCCCCATAATTTCCAATTCTTTGCTACCACAAAAGTGCAGCTATAAATATGTTTGTACATGTGGGTCATTTTCCATTTTTTGTGATCTCTTTGGGATATATACCTCGAAGTGGTATTTCTGGGTCAAAGGGTATGAATAGTTTGAAGCCTTTTGGGCATGGTTCCAAATTGCTCTCCAGAAAGGTTGGATGGTAGGTAATATTTCTATGGTACATACACAGTCTCATTTATACCCTTAAATATATTCTGATGATAATCTGCCCAATTTGAAGCAGAGGTATAGACCCATCAGTCTGTGACAATTTTCCAAGTATTATGTTGGTCACATTCTCCGTGGACCTGAAAAAAACCTAAAATCTACATAGATGAATATTAATTCTAGACACAAATTGTACACAGACACAGAGTCATCCCTTCAGTAAGGGAGGAGCATATGTTAGGCATATTGAGACACATGTTAGTAACACATCTGCGGACCTGAGCTTGGATGAGGATAAGTGAAAAGCAATTCAACAAGTTAATACTCCCATATATATCAAGTGCCTTACTATTTTGATGGCAGTCTGATAGGTGCTGAAGATACTAAGACAAGACAGTCCCACACTTAGGGAGCTTCCATTATAGTTGAGAGATAGATGATCACAGATAGAAAATTGGAAGGGATTTTGAGGAGGGAGCAAAAGTGTGGCATCTTGACTTGAACAGGGAAAATATTCCAGGTGGAGGCAGAAAATGGTATTAGGTTTGGAGAACTGGGGTATGGATTGTATGAAGGGAACTAAGGTGAAGTGAAGCTGAAAGAGGTGGGTTGGAGCCATTTTCTGAAGGTCCTTAATTGCTAGGCAAAGAAAATTGATTTTATGCTCTTACTATTAGATTTAAAATACCAATGTAAATGTATACTCCTTAAAGGGAAGCACATTTTTTTCATTTTTCTCTCTCTATCCTGAGCATGAGCCAGAGTGCTTTTCACATAGTAGGTATTGAATTGTGTTTCTTAAATAAATGAAAAAAAATAGGAAATGAAAACAAAGGTGACATGATTAAATTTATTTCTTGTTTATTATTTTAGCAGCTATATCATGGATATATCAGAAGAGGGAGTAACCTGGAAGACCAATTAGATGGATTTTATAATAGACTAAATGAGAGGTGGTAAATGGAGAAAAATAATATTGTGTCTTTCTGGTGGAAAGAGATGAATTTGATGAATTAGAGTAAAGGAGATTTAGTGGTCTGCATGGTCATAATTGTTATATGGTAAGAAAAGGGTACTAATTCCAAGTAATTGATGGCTGGGGCAGTGGAGAAGATGATGTTACATTAATAGTTCACTGTCTTATTTGCTAGGGTCTGAGTCCAGCTTTGTGTTTAAAAATGTTTCAGTTGTGTCCAACTCTTAATAACACCATTTGGGATTTTCTTAGCAAAGATACCAGAGTAGCTTGCCATTTCCTTCTCTAGCTCATTTTTACAGATGCATAAATTGAGGCAAACAGGGTTAAGTTACTTGCCTGAGGTCACACAGCTAGTGTCTGACATCAGATTTAAACTCAGAATAATAAGTCTTCTTGATTCCAGGACCAACACTCTATCTCCTGCACCACCTAGTTGCCCCCTGTGTCTAGTCCTTACACCAAAAGTACTGGTGACTTTTAGGCATAAACCATTTTTCCTGAGCTCCTGTCTTCCCCTAAGAAACAGGGAAGGGAAATCCAATTAATGCTAACTTTCTGTCTCTCTCAAAAATACTCTGCACAAGACTATCTTGGGAAAAATATCCTGAAAATAGTGGAAAAATATCTAGCCAGTACTCTGGGGGCACTGTAATCACTTTATTTTCCTTTTCATTGGGATATACTGACCAACTAGAGTAGTCCATCATAAATCTTACAAGAGGTCAGGATAGGGGCTGATATGTCAGTGATAATATTGACCTAGAAAGCTATCTGGAAAAATAGATTCCAAGTGCCAGTTAGTATTCTGCCACTGAACCCCACTGTCCCTGTCTTCCCAAGGGGATGCTAAGGGGATCCTGGGCTATAGTCAAAACTCAAGAAGTGATGTTTTAAGTCCTTCTAAGATGTGAAAAGTATTTCCTCCCCCTCTTTCCCCTATTCTTATCTCAATCCTTGAGAATGAAAATGTAGTTAGGTACTATACTGGACCTTAAATCAGGAAGACATGAGTTCAAAATATAGCTTCAGAAACTAACTGTGGGACCCTGGGCAATTCACTTAACTTTTGTTTGCCTTAGTTGCTTCAAGTGTAATATGAGGATTATAGCTCCTACCTTGCAGTTTTGTTTTGAGAATCAAATAAGATATTTATAAGAAG
Source organism: Dromiciops gliroides (assembly GCF_019393635.1). Classification (NCBI taxonomy): domain Eukaryota; kingdom Metazoa; phylum Chordata; class Mammalia; order Microbiotheria; family Microbiotheriidae; genus Dromiciops; species Dromiciops gliroides. The sequence goes on along the minus strand of NC_057866.1, from coordinate 191,044,767 downwards.
TTTTTAGCTCATTGCTTTACAAATGCTTATTCCCTTCCTTTCCCCTTAATGGTAATGAAACTATATTCTTATATTCAACAAATAATAAGCACAATAAGATTCTGTAGGCTAGCTTTCAGTTCATTGTGAATAGGTCAAGATGTGGTCCACGACCATATATTGATAGCCTGTTAAATCCTGCAGGTAAAGCAGCCAAATTGGTCCAGTAGTATAGGGGATACTATTATGACATTGAGAGAGATTTTTCTAAAGTAAAGTATCTAAAAAAGGAATAGAATGTGTTCAATAAATACAGAAAAAATTCATAAATTGTCAGTTTTTTTAAAAAGATATATAAGACAAAAATCAACCATAGCTACTTACTTTCCCATTTATATACACTCTTTATAACACTTATCCTCATGTGAATCAAGGGCATTTGTAGGGTATCTCTTCAGGGTTCCAGTTCATATGAATATAAACACATATAATGTTCAAATGGGTATTCCCTCCAACAAGACATTAAAACTCTGCCACCCTTTAGCAGATGGTATTTGGTTTTGTTGTGGATAAAACTTTTTTTTTCCTCATCCCTTGCTTATTTTTTCTGGGGACATACTTCTCTAGGTTTGGTTAAATTCTTTCTTGGGTCAAAGATCCATATCACCCCAAGCCTTTTTGGTTTAATAGGACCTTCAGAGCTCATACTCAGTCTTCGAGATTAAAAAACCACTTTCATGCCATGATGAAGTATCAGAGAAAGGCCTTGGTGGAGGAGTAATTCATAGTTTTTCATGATTTATATCAGTAAGATCATTAACTTATTTAATATTTATCTCCTAATGAAAATTCAGGTCATTTTGGTTCACTTTGTCAGATGCTTTTTTCATGTAGCCAACATAAGCCAAGCAAAGTAAAATTGACAATGAGCCACTTGAAAGTGTTAAATATTTCAGAGACGAAATCATTGGAGTCAGTAAGATAATACACAGTATTTAAGGTCATTAACAGCTTCCAGCAAGGTGTGGTGTCTGTAATGAATTGGCTAAGATCCCTTAAAAGTTCAAGATAATATTCAAAGATCTCCTGAATATCAACATGAAGGAAATATATTATTGGAAAAAGAATTGGGCAGGCAATGTAAGTGGAGCATCGTTTAAGAGATGGCCATCTCAAATTGAATACTGAAAGTCACTTTTTTTTTTAAAGAGGAAGGTAAAAAAATATATATCCTACCATTGATCCATGATCTCTACTATGATATATGGATAGTCTCTCTCTATCTCTCTCTGTCTCTCTCTCTGTCTCTGTCTCTCTGTCTCTCTCTGTCTCTCTGTCTCTCTCTCTCTCTATATATATATATATCTATTTTTCAGTAAAAGATCCAGAAATAATGGAAACTCACATTTACACACTGTCTTGCAGTTAGCAAAACCCTTTCTTCTTGGGAGCCAGGTAGTATAAATTTTCTATTATTCTAATGTGTCAGATCAGGAAATTGATATTTAAAAATGTTAAGATGATTTGGTCAATGTCAGATTAAACAAGCCCAGATGTAAATCCATGTTTTCTAGGTCCAAGTCTCATGCTCTTTCTTTAATACTGTACTCCCTCTCCAGGTCATATTTAACACAATTTTCAATTTTTTAAAAATATTTTACAAAGTACTTTTACATTTTTCCTTTGCTCTTCAGGAAAATAAACAAACAAACAAAAAACCCAGTATTCCTGCACTGTTCAATTTGAAGCCCACAAGGAAGGCATGAGTTGTCAACATCGAATTGGCTAATGAATAAAACAGCTAAAACTTAAATCCTGGTCTTTAAACCCTAAACCATGTACATTTAGTATAATAGCACAATATCTTTGTCCTGAATTAGAGTTCCCCAAGTAATTGCATTCCACAATTATACAACTAAACAAGGACTGTTTAACATGAACTTTGTTATCAACTGTCTGTCTTAGATTAGCAAAACCTTAAAATACTAGATTTGTGAAAAGGGAAGCTTAATCCATGATGTATTTTACTTTAAAAAATATCTTTTGATTTCTCCGTGCCTCTATTCTCTTAATTTCCAAAGTTGATCACCTTTTCTCAGTATTCATCTTCTGGCAGCTTACAAAACAGAGCAACACAAAAGACTTCTGCTAGGAGACACACACTATTTGAAAGCACAGAGGTATATGCTAAAGTGCTCTCAGGAACAGAGAACCCTAGAGTCATACTACTCTGCCAGTAAGAGGTTTCAGAGGTATCACCTGGCTCATGCTCTTCTTTCTTCCAAAACATCATACCTGTAAATGCTACATGGTAAGCCAACCAATTTAAAAAAATTAAATTTAAATAATAAAAAAAAACAACAACCCAGGTGCCCTGGTCTTCACTGCTTTTTCACATGCTTCCTGTAGGGAGACTCAGAAGGGAAACGGAAATGGATCACAGGCTGCAGATAGCACGAAGCGATTTCAAAGGCCCTCTGGTGCAAAATTCCCCAGACTTTTTTTTCTCCAGATGAAGAAACAGAGGCCCAGTGAGGTGAAGTCACTTGTCATGGTCATACAGGTTAGTATGGAGCATTTGATCCTCTGTATAACCAGTGGTTTTTGTCTTATATTATGCTGCCTTCTAGTTTTATGTGGTTGCTGTTATTTATTTGAAGTAACTACAGCTTTCCTGGCCTTGCAAAATGGATATATTACCCCCTTGTTTGTGGTAACACCAAAGAGCAAACTCTAGACCAGTAAACTCATATATGTCCTATAGGAATTCATTAATTCTTCTGAGAATTATACCATATTAGGTCCCTAATTTCAAATTTTTCTTTTATGGTAAAATTGTGTAGAGTGTATAAAACAATCTGTTGGTATGAATTTCTAAAAGTCTCTATATAGCAACCAGAAAAATAAAATCAGAAATATAAAGAGCAACACTGATAGATAATATCAGCAGCATAGCACAAGGGAAAGCAAGAGCTCTGAATTGGGAATCAAGAAGACATTAGTTGGAAATGTTGTCTTTGGTTGAAGGAGCAAGTACCAGTTTCCTCATCTGTGAAATGGAATAATAATAACCTGCAGTACTAAGCTTGAGAAGATCAAATGAAATACTGCCCATACAATGTTTTAAAAACCTGAAAGTCTTGGGGGAAGCTAGGTGGTACAGTGGATAAAGCACTGGCCCTGGATTCAGGAGGACCTGAGTTCAAAGCCAGCCTCAGACACTTGACACTTACTAGCTGTCTGACCCTAGGCAAGTCACTTAATCCTCATTGCCCCACAAAAACAAAACAAAACAAACCTGAAAGTCAAATATCTGTTGCATTACCTTCTTTTATCTCAGGTGATTATATTCTAGCATCTATTCATCTCCCTATTTATAATTATGTTTTTGATATGTTGAAACTCCTCAAGTTGTCTTTCTATGAGAGCTTAGCATCCCTTTGCCCAGTGTGATACTCTCTTTTTGCTCATAACATATTTTGTCCTGTTCCTCATATAAGAATCCTTTGTACCCCTGTCCCTCTGTCTATGTATGGATGTTGTTGGGGTTTTTTTGGCTTTGATCTGAGATTTCATTAGAATAAAGAACTCCTAGTATGTAATGCCCCTGCACTAATGCATGCTGACACTTTCTCTGTTACTTAGAATATTAATGAGTTACCTGCTGTACCAAAAGTTTGAGTAACATGCTTAGACATTCACCTAGTACATATCAGAAGTCAGATTTGATTCCAGGATTTTCTGACTATGTGAACAACTCTCTAGTCATTATCACACTCTATGTCCCTTTCTCCTTTCTCAATATACATACACACATGCACATAAATACATGAACACATTAAATGCATGTTACATGCATGTGTATTCTTAGACATAAACATGAATGCACATGTAAACTTATTTTCACACATAACTACACATATACACAACTACAAACATGTACATACACACATGCACACAGGCATATATGCACACAAGCATGTGTTTGCATGCATGAACACATGTGTTAGTGTGTGCTCATAAGTAACTAAATGCATAGATAAGTTATATAATTATATTCACATATAGCATATATGTGAATATTTTTTTTCATATGAAAAAGCAATGCAATAAATATGTTTTTTGGCACCATAACACTACAAATAGTGTTAGCTTAAGTTGATTTTTTTTGAGGCAATTAGGGTTAAGTGACTTGTCCAGGGTCACACAGCTAGTGTCAAATGTCCGGAGCCAGACTTGAACTCAGGTACACCTGACTCCAGGCCCGGTGCTCTATCCTCTGTACCACCTAGTTGGCCCAAGTTGATTTTTTAAAAAAGGAAATCAAAAGGTAAGTTTCACATAAAAGACAATCTTTTTTTTTTTTGTTTAGTGAGGCAATTGGGGTTAAGTGACTTGCCCAGGGTCTCACAGCTAGTAAGTGTTAAGTGTCTGAGACTGGATTTGAACTCAGGTACTCCTGACTCCAGAGCCGGTGTTCTATCCACTGCGCCACCTAGCTGCCACAAAGACAATCTTATTTAAAAGTTTCAGGTTTCTATTTTAGAACTCACAATAAAATGAGAAAGACAATTTAAAGTAAAATTCATTCAACTAGATGTCCTCAGATCATCTCTGTAGAAATCTTCTTTAGGAAAACTAAATTATCCTTCTTGGGGAAATAGATGAGTAGATCATTTTGTTGCTATGCTCCTAACAGCATGTAATTATGAACCTCCTACTCTTATCAAGGTTTTTTTTTTCTTTTTTTTATAACTTTTGATTTCTACAGAAATAAATTCCAAAAGGATCACTTCCTAGGTTACCAGAAGTATATTTTATTCAATATACAAAGAGCTCCAATATCTAGTAAGAGTCAAACTGTCAATGGAGTCTGTGTACTTGGCAAGAAAGGGGTGTAAAATATTTTAAATGGATTGATTTTTATCTTTAAGGTTGATATTCTTATCTTCAGATGACAAACTATAATTGATTTGATTCTCCTGTTTTGTGTCTAAGGTCTAAGTATAAAATATATTAGTATAGTAAGTATGGATATTATGAATATAATATGGAAGAATTTTTGAAGATCCTGAATTGAACCCATTGAAATGTCACTTGTGAAGGAAATATAGGATTGCAGGTTAATGGAAGGCAAAGATATCTTGGATATAGAAGCAAAACTGAGAGGGATGTTGTCACAGGATACTGGTAAATGTGAAACAAGTGACAGAAAAAAACAACATATTCATGACCCACTTTTAAGTTTAATAAGCATTAATATTTTCTCCATTACTTTCTTAATTCTAGACAGTCAACAAAACAATACATCAAATCCTAATTTGTTGCCTATGCCAATTCCGAAGATGTAAATGCTCACAATTTGTCTTACAAAGTGTTTTGAGCTGCCTCTAGCACAACCTGAAGTGTGGATCAAGGTGACTAGTCTCCACTATTCTCCCTTTTTTGAGCAGGTATTGTAGATATCTTCTTGACACTGTCTTAGATACTTGGCACACACTTTACATGGCACTAAGTAGCTGAGCAAGTTATAGCTTCCAGAGGATAAAAAGTCTTCCTAATATATTTTTGAAAATTTTTTATCAATAGGCACAGGGTTCCTCCAAGCAGCCATGGTTATCATCTTTCAATGGAAGGACTGAGGGTAGGATAGAGAAGGGAATCCTTGGCTTCTTTTAAACTAACAGGTTTTTTGTTTGTTTTTTGTTTTTGTTTGTTTATTTTGCCATTATCTCAGACTCATAATCCTCTGTCCACTGGTTATGGTAGAGAAAACTGAGGCACAAAAGGTTAAGTAACTTGCCCTAGGTGATATATCTAGTATAATTTTGAGACAGGGTTTGGGGGCAGCTATGGGTGATATAGTGGATAGAGTACTTTGCTTAGAATCAGGATGAGTAATCTTCCTGAGTTCAAATCTGTCCTCCGAAATGTACTAGTTATATGACCATGGGTAAGTCACTTTATTCCTTTTGTCTCAGTTCTTCATCTATAAAATGAGTTGTAGAAGAAAATAGGTAAACCACTCCAATATCTTTACCAAGAAATCTTCACAATGGAGACATGAAGAGTTGGACATGACTGAAACAACTGATCAACAATAACAACAACTTTCTGATTCCAAGTTCAACTCTCCATGCCCTGTCCCACCTAGTGGCTCATGGAGGCAACAATTGAATCCAAGTGTTCTATCTTCACATTCATCTCCCTTCTCACTGGCCCATGCTTTCATGTGCAAGCATGCTTTATTCTTATTTAGATCCTAAGCTACTAAATGTAGAGTGGTATGGTGGGTAAAGAAGTGAATTTGAAGTCAGAAAACATGAGTTCAAATCTGGCTGTTTATTATGACCTCCAACAAGTCATTTAAAATATCTGGGCCTCTGATTCTTCACTTATAAAATGAAAGAATCAATCATCAACCATTTATTAAGTGCCTGCAAATATATTAGGTGCTCAGGATAGAGATATAAATAATTGAAATCTTTCCTCTCAAGGAACTTACATTCTAATGGGGAATTGGACTACATGATCTCTGAGGTAATTTCTCATATATTCTCTCTTTTCCATATGATGGTGATGGGCAGCTCAGTGTCTCCCTCACTCAAGAAAAGCTAAGCCACACAACCAAACTGCTTTTAGACCCTCCCCAGGAACAGAGAGAATATTCTGCAGGATTCCTCTTTGGGTGCATTCTGAACAATTTAGCTAAAATTGACCTTGGAACTTGGAAACTGGGGGAAAAAGAACAAAAATAAAAATAGAATTGAACTCATTTTGCAGTAGAGAAAGCCCTCATGATCTTAAGCCACATCAGCCTCTACCACACTGGCAATGAGCTCTACTTTTCTTTGTGTGTCTTTTTTGTGTCTTATGTGCATTTATATGTCTATCAATCACTGTGATTGAGTTTCCAGACAGAAAGTTGTTGCTTACACAATTAATTACAACAAGACCATGAGAAGGGTGAATCTGATGGATTCTTTTTAATTTCCAAAATTGGTACAGGGACTAGAATCAAAATAGAGGATAGCACATGGCCTAAAGTCCCTCTCTTTCTACATATGCTATAGTTGATTTAGGCCATGCGGTATCCTTCATTTCCCTCAAGGTAATTTCTGCTTCAGGGAAGGGGAGCAATCTGATAGCTTCTAGTGCCTAAGGATTGAGTATGGTTTAAATCTATTATATACTGCCATTTAAAAAAATCTTTTGTAGTGGAATACTTTAAAATCAGGAATTATTTGTAATAGGTATATATTTTTAAAAGTCTCTAATCATTGAACCACACTGCCCTAAGACCAACTTTCAGGTTTGATTTAATTATTCAACTGTGGTAAAGTGGGCTATGTCCTGTTTGCAACAAGACTTGTGGCCACAAAAGTTTTGACTGCCCCCCCCCCTCAAAAAAATAGCCACTGAAAAAAGAAAGCAGACTTCTAATCTGAGAAGTTTCTAAGGTGAGGGCAGACACCTCAACACTTTACAGAAAAGGAGTAAAGGAATTTTTTTTTTTTTTATTGAGGCAATTGGGGTTAAGTGACTTGCCCAGGGTCACACAGCTAGTAAGTGTGTGTTAAGTGTCTGATGCCGGATTTGAACTCAGGTACTCCTGACTCCAGGGCCGGTGCTCTATCCACTGCGCCACCTAGCTGCCCCTGGAGTAAAGGAATTTTAAACATAGCTAGGAAACTCACCATGTTATCAAATATACTATGCGAATTTATGGATAATAGTGTTTTTTAAAGTGCTAAAAGTATTAGGCCTTAGAAAGTTAAAATGTCCCCCACTAGTAGAATTTTGTTGGCTATTTTCTCTTTTAGCTCAATTAACTACTCCCCTAAGAATTTGGAGGCTATACCACTGGTGCGTACATGTTTAGTATTGATATTACTACATTATCTATCATAACTTTTAGCAAGATGTAGTTTCCTTCCTTACCTCTCTCTTTTTTTTTTTTTTTAGTGAGGCAATTAGGGTTAAGTGACTTGCCCAGGGTCACACAGCTAGTAAGTGTTAAGTGTCTGAGGCTGGATTTGAACTCAGGTACTCCTGACTCCAGGGTCGGTGTTCTATCCACTGTGCCACTTGGCTGCCCCCCTTTTCTCTTTTAATTAGATCTATTTTTATTTGAAAAATGAGGCCTGTTAGATAAACTTCCTTCAATTTTCTTTTTCAATTATTATTGTTAACTGTATTTCCCTGTATCCTATTCTGTCCCCATGACATTTACTCTATTCTCTATCTCCTTTCACCCTGTCCCTCCTCAAGAATGTTTTGCTTCTGACTGCCCCCTCTCCAAATCTGCCCTACCTTTTTTCACCACCGCACCCTTATCCCCTTCCCCTCATACTTTCCTGTAGATTAAGTTCGATTACCATACAGAATTGAGTATCTATGTTATTCCCTCTTTGAGCTAATTCTGATGAGAGTAAGACTCACTCACACACCCGCACCTCCCCCATCTTCCTCTCCACTCAATAAGTTTTTTCTCGTTTCTTTTTATGTGAGATACTTTATCCTCTTCCACCTCTCCCTTTTCCTTTCTCCCAGTTCATAATTCTCTCCCCACTTAATTTTATTTTTTAAATATATCATCCCTTTATATTCAACTCACACCTGTGCCCTCTGTCTATATATACTTTATCCAGCTGCCCTAATAATAAGAAAGTTCTTATGAGTTACAAGTATCATCTTCCCAAGTAGGAATGTAAACAGTTTAACCTTTTAATATTCCTTATCATTTCTTTTTCCTGTTCACCTTTTTATGCTTCTCTAGAATCTTGCATTTGAAAGTCAAATTTTCTGTTCATCTCCGGTCATTTCATCAAGAATGCCTGAAAGTAGGGCAGCTACGTGGCATAGTGGTTAGAGCACCGACCCCGGATTAAAGAGGACCTGAGTTCAAATCCAGCCTCAGACACTTGACAATTACTAGCTGTGTGACCCTGGGCAAGTCATTTAACCCCAATTGCCTCACAAAAACAAAACAAAACAAAAAAACCAAAAACCAAAAAAGGCAGCTAGGTGGTACAGTGGATAAAGCACTGGCCTTGGATTCAGGAGAACCTGAGTTCAAATCCGACCTCTGATGCTTGATACTTACTAGCTGTGTGACCCTGGGCAAGTCACTTAACCCCAATTGCATCACTAAAAAAAAAAAAAAGAAAAGAAAAAAAACCTGAAAGTCCCCTTTTTCATTGAATTCCCATTCCCTCCCCCCAAAGGATTATACATAATTTTTCTGGGTAGGTGATTCTTGGTTGTAATCCCAGTTTCTTTGCCCTCTGGAATATCATATTACAAGCTCTCTGATTTTTTTTTAATGCACAAGCTACTAGATCTTGTGTTATCCTGACTATGGATCCACAATATTTGAATTGTTTCTTTCTGGCTGCTTGCAATATTTTCTCCTTGATATGGGAGACCTAGAATTTGGCTATAATATTCCTGGGAGTTTTCATTTTAGCATCTCTTTCAGGAAATGATTGGTGGATTCTTTAAATTTCTATTTTACCTTCTGCTTCTAGAATATCAGGCCAAGTCCCCCTGACAATTTCTTAGAAGATGATGTCTAGGCTCTTTTTTTGGTCATGGCATTCAGCTAGTCCAAGGATTTTCTAATTATCTTTCCTGGATCTATTTTCCAAGTCACTTGTTTTTCCAATGAGATAATTTCACATTGTCTTCTATTCTTTATATTATTTTGGTTTTACTTTATTTTTTCTTGATTTCTCATAAAGTCATTAACTTCCAATTGCTCATTCCTAACTTTAAAGAAGTTATTTTATTCAGAGGACATGTGTACCTCCTTTTCTATTTGGCCAATTTGGCTTTTCAAGACATTCTTTTCCTCATTGTTTTTTTGTATCTCTTTTACCATGTGACCTACTCTGTTTTTAAAGTGTTATTTTCTTCAGTCTCCTTTACAGAGCTGTTGACTATTTTTCATGATTTTCTTGCATCACTTTCATTTCTCTTTCCATTTTCCCCCCTCTACCTCTCTTACTTTATTTTCAAAGTCCTTTTTGAGTGCTTCTGTGGCCTGAGACACATTCATGTTTCTCATGGAAGCTTTGGGTGTAGGACCTTTGACTTTGTTATCTTCTTTTGATAATGCATTTTGATCTTCTTTTTAACCATAGAAATTTTCTCTGGACAGCATTTTTTCCCATTTGCTCATTTTCCCAGCCTATTTCTTGGCTTTTAACTCTTTGTTAAAGTGGGATGCAACTTCTAGCATGGAGGGCACATTGCCCCAAGCTTCAGGGGGTTTGTACAGTTCTTCTCACAGATACTTCTAAGAATTTCAAAGTACTTAGTTCTTCCAAGGTGGTTTGATTTAATGAGAGGTATGTTTAGCACCCTCCTGTCCTGTGCTCTGTCCTGCAAGGAACCACAGGTTTGCTTGTCTGCCCTGGAACTATGAACAGAATCCTGCTCTACCGTGGCTGAAAGCTCTGCTTTTGCTGTGCTCCTCCCACAGCTGGGACTTCTACCCAAGTTTGTGACCTGGATCTGAGTATGGGCAAAACAACAGAGTCATGCCTAAATGCAAGAAAAGAGATTCCTATAATCTCCTTCTAACCAATTGTTTGATCCCCTTACTATCTATGGGCTGAATTGCAGAAGCTGATTCAGATGCTCCTGAGGCCTGCTCCTGGTTCACTGTGGGGATTCAGTCAGGTTGCGTCTGCACTGGCATTGGCTGAGCTGGGCTTCAGTCCACTCTCACCCTGGTACAACAAACATTTCCTGCTGACCTTCTAAGTTGTCTTTGGCTAGAAAATTTTTTCACCCTTTTTTGTTTGTTTGTTTCTGCTTCTCCTTGAATTGTTTTATGGCTTTATTTGAAGGTATTTGGAGGGGTTTTGGGGAGAGCTCAGGCAAATTTTTGTTTCATCAAGACATGTGGAGAGAGGTGAGGACATTGTATTACTGTCTTTTTTCTCCAAATACTTTAATTATCAGAGATAAGCGAGAATCTCATTGTTATTGGATGGCCTTTAAGTGGTCTGGGAAATTTCCCCAGCATGGATTGAGAATAAAGTGGGGCCCAGCAAAGATTATAATATGTTGAGTAGGATTTTTTAAAATGTTGACCACCTGGTGGTTGGAAGTTTGAGATGTGAGGCGAGAACACCTTTTTAAATACAGGGATATGTTTTATTGAGTGTTTTCAGGTCCATTTTTATGTGTCCCATTAATGGATTTTTAGGAGACTTCTATTGTCTTGTTATACCATTACACGTATGCTTTATTTTAAGCCTGCATGGCTGAAAGATTACATAATGATAGTATTTATGTTGGACTAATCTGAATACATTTGATCTATCAAGTTTATTTCTATCATCTATTTATTTAGAAAAGATATTTTTTAGTTATACAAAGATTTATTTACAAGGATGGAAAATAATAAAACCTTAACCTTTAATAAGTGTAAATGGGAACAAGAAGATATTGGTTTCCTCAATCTCCAGGGAAATGAAGAGTGAATTGACACATACACGCATGTTAGTTAGAGATTGTTTTTTCTCCATTTGATCAGGCTACAAATTCTCTACTATTCCTCTAGGAGAGCATGCTGGGCTTTTTTACATGCAGATTTTATATACAGGCTAATCTTGGGAATTCCATGCAGGGAATACAATGCATTTGTGACTTGCTGTGTGGACTACACAGAAAACCTTATTTCCTTACCTTATCCCCTAACACATTCTCACAGATGTGTTGACTGCTGCATTTAACAATAAGTTTATCTTAGAATCTTATACTGTATTAAAATCATGTATGTTCTAGCTTTTGTATTTTAACAAAGAGAGAAATATCTTCTTGCAGCAAGAAGCCCAATAATTTTAATAGCTACCACTCCAGCTAGTCCCATTTATGTGGGGGATGCATAAGAACACCTTCTTTATTGTTATTTTTCTATTTCTCCCTTCATCTCCCTTTCTTTACTCAGCAGGATTTCAAGGTAATGAGTGCCTTTTAACAATTTTATATGCTACATTTGCTTGGAATTTAATGAATTCTTCTTGATACATGAATTTGTTTCTTGGGGGTTAAGCCAGTGACACCAAAACTGTCCTATGTTATATGGGAAAAATAGTAGCATAAAGCAGAATTATTCTTCAGAATCATAGTGCCTCAGATCTGTCAGCCATGATGTACATAGCTTTTAGGTCATACAATCAGAAAAGGGGGCAAATGCATTGGCAAAGAATTTCATTTTAAGTACTACCATTTTTGTTATAAGAGCAAACTATTCATTTCAAAATATATGTACTTGCAGAATGAATTATTTACTTTTTCATTTATTAATTCATTACTGGAATGTGCTCAAAGGACCAGAAAATAGATAAATGTCTATTGCCACTAATTTAAAGAGATAGAAGGCCCACCCTACTTCTACCTGCTTTGAATATAAAGTAGCAATACTTGGTCATACCAAAAATTTAAATACAGCTCAATGCTCAATGATTGTGACTAACAAAGAAATGGGAAATTATGTTATACATATGAACAAGTCTTCAAAGAAAGTGCATATGTTCACAGATTATGTATCTCTCTCTCTTTCTCTCTCTCCATTCAATAAACATTTCCTATGTAGATTGCAGAGAAATGAATTTTAGATTAAAATGCATTGTCTCATGGTGTGCACAATCTTGGAAAGAAAAAACATGCAAGTATAATTTTTTAAATATTATATGAAAAGTTCATTAGGAATTCTAGGTGAGGTCTAAGGAATGTGGTTTTTAGTATTGTGGCATTCAGAGAATATTTTGTTGAGAAGGAAAAATAGAAATTGAAAGGTTTTGTGTGTTATTTCTAGTATAGTTATTTCTATACTAAATTTTATCTAGGAAAAATAGTAATATGTAAAGACTTCATGGAACAGAGAGTACACAACATATAAACTAGAGTGATTCAGTGAATTAATAATGGCCAATCTTGAAAGGCAATGTTGCATTATGGATAGAGAGCTGGCCTGGATTCTGGGAAACTTTTTTTCAAGTCCTATTTTTGACAAACCTTAAACTTTGATACCCTAGGCTAGTCATGAAAACTTTCTCCACACTCCAAGAAATTGTCTAAGAATATAGAGTGCAGCAGAGTTGCTAATGTGAATTGATGAAGGGAGATTCCTCACCTGTAGTTCCATACACCAAAGACATTCAAGACCAGTGATAACTCATATTCACATAATGTTTTAAGATTTGCTAAACAATTTGATCACCCAATTTTGCAAGGTAGGATATACTAGTATTATTATTCCTATTTTACAGATGAATAACTTATTTTAAAGGTTAGCTAATTTTCCCAAGATCATTTTATTCATAAGTATCTTACTTGGGATTCTGTCCTGTGTCTTCTGAATTTCTAGTCCAATATTCTATCTATTATGCCACTCTATTCAAGTTTCTCCTACCCTCACCTCCATCTTGTACTTAGTTGATTTTTAGAATACAAGTGTGAGACTTTATATAGCCCTCTTTTATTTCATCTTAAAAGATTCAGCCCCTTGTTACAAACTTTCAAGATCCCTTTGGATGCCAGCTAGGTGTCACAGTGGATAAAGCACCAGCCCTGGATTCGGAAGAACTTGAGTTCAAAGCCAGCCTCAGACACTTAATACTTACTAGCTGTGTGATCCTGGGCAAGTCACTTAACCCCCATTGCCTCTGAAAAAATAAAATAAAATAGAGTCCAGAGATGAATTAAGAAACAAATATAAATATCTTAGGGGCAGCTAGGTGGTTCAATGGATAGAACACCGGCCCTGGAGCCAGGAGTACCTGAGTTCAAATCTGGCCTCAGACACTTAACACTTACTAGCTGTGTGACCCTCAGCAAGTCACTTAACCCCAATTGCCTCAATAAAAAAAAAAAGATACCTTTGGATGACAAAGTCTATCATCCAACAAAATCACGCCAGCATAATGCCCTATTTAAAGTTGACGATAATGCTAATAATGCCTTTATGCAATCTTGAATGATCCAGGGCCAGGGCCACTGCCTCATGGCTCTCCAATACTTAAACCTTTATATTTATATGAAAACATTAAGTATTTTTTTTGTTTCATTGTTAAAAATAATTTGGAAGTTTTTGGAAGTACCTTTTTGCTGGAAACATTTCTCTGCTTTTCTAAAAAGAGAGCTTGAGAAACTTGAACAAATATTTTTATGTTTTAGATTATAAATTATAAAAAAGTATTTTATTATTTTCTAGTTACATGTAGAGATAGTTTTCTACATTCATTTTTATAAGATTTCTAGTTTCAAATTTTTCTCCCTCCCTTCCCTTCCCCCTCCCCAAGACAGCATGCAATCTGAAATAGGTTATACATGAACAATCACATTAAACATATTTCTGCATTAGTCATGCTGTTAAAGAAGTATCAGAGCAAAGGGGAAAAAAACCTTTAAAAAAAGGGAAACAAAAAAAGTAGAAATAGTATGATTCAATCTGCATCTAGATTCCACAGTTCTTTTTTTCTGCATTTGGAGAGCATTTTCCATCCTGAGTCCTTTGGAACTATCTTAGACCATTGTATTGTGGGGAAGAGTCAAGTCTCTCACAGTTGTTCAACACATAATGTTGATGATACTGTGTACAATGTTCTCCTGGTTCTGCTCATCTCACTCAGCATCAGTTCATGTAAGTCCTTCCAGGTTTCTCTGAAACCTGTCCGCTCATCCTTTCTTCACATTGATTTTTTAAAACTTTGTGTTCCAAATTTTCTTCCTCCATTCCTCCTCACCCCAAGAAATCAAGCAATTCAATATAACACATACATGTGCAGTTACGCCAAAAATCTTCATATTAGTCAAGTTGTGAAAGAAAATAGACAGAATAACTTTAGAAAGAGAAACTAACAAATAAAATTATACTTCAGTCTGTATTCAAATACCATCAGTTCTTCCTCTTTTGATGGTTTACATTGTTCATAATGCCTTCTGATAGCTGACCGCTCACCATTAATTTCACAGTTACTATTGCTAAATGTATTACCTTCCATACTATTTCCTCCCCTTGATATTTACTCTATTTTCTATCTTCTTTACTTCTATCCCTCCTCAAAAGTGTTTTGATTTTATTGCCCCCTCCCCTAATCTGCCCTCCCTTCCTTCATCTCTCCTCCCCCTTTTCCCCTTCCCCTCCCAATTTCCCTTAGGGCAAAATATATTACTATACACATTTGAGTGTTTATGTTATTCCCTCTTTGAGCCAATTCTGATGAAAGCAATGCTCACTCACTCCCCCACTCTTTACCCCTCTTCCCCTCACCTCCATAAGCTTTTTCTTGTTTCTTTTCTGTGAATTACTTTACCACATTCTACCTCTCCCTTTCCCTTTCTTCCAGTGCCTTCCTCTTACCCCTTAACTTTATTTTGAAAATGTCATTATGGGTAAGCTAGGTGACACAGTGGACAAAGCACCAGTCCAGGACCCAGGAGGGCCTGAGCCCAAATCCAGCCCCAGATATAAACCACCCCACCCTGATTGCCCCACAAAAACAAGGATAAATGTTTTACAGATATCATCCCTTCATATTCAATTCACATCTGTGCCTTCTGTCTATGTATATTCCTTTCAGCTGCCCTAATACTGATAAAGTTCTTATGAGTTGGTAGTATTATCTTCTCATGTAAGAATGTAAACAGTTTAACATTTTAATGTCCCTCATGATTTCTTTTTCCTGTTTACCTTTTTATTCTTCTCTAGGGTCTTGTATTTGGAAGTCAAATTTTCTATTCAGTTCAGGGTTTTTTGTCACAAATTCTTGAAAGTCCTCTTTTTCATTAAAGTCACATGTTTTCTCCTGTAAGATTATAGTCAGTTTTGCTGAGTAGATGATATTAGGTTGTAATCCCAGTCCCTTTGCCCTCCTTAATATCATTTTCCATGCCCTCCAGTCCCTTAATGTAGAAGCTACTAGATCTTGTGTTATCCTGACTGTGGCTCTATAGTATTTGAATTCCTTTTTTTCTAGCTGCTTGCAATATTTTCTCCTTGAGCTGGGATCTCTGGAATTTGGCTATAATATTCTTGGAAATTTTCCTTTTGGGATCTCTTTCAGGAGATGATTGGTAGATTCTTTCTATTTCTATTTTACCTTCTTCTTCTAGAATATTAGGACAATTTTCCCTGAGAATTTCTTGGAAGATGATATCATATTGCCCTCTATTTTTTTATTCATTTGGATTTGCTTTAATGTTTCTTGTTTTCTCATAAAGTCACTATATTCCATTTGTTCAATCCTAATTCTAAGGCAATTATTTTCATCAGAAAGCTTTTGTATCTCCTTTTGCTTTTGGCTTTTCAAGCTGCTTAGTTTTTTCTTATGACTTTCCTGCATCACTCTCATTTCTCTTTCTATTTTTCCTCTGCCTCTCTAAATCTTCCCTTTATCACTCTTATTTCTCTTCAAAATTCTTTTTGAGTGCTCCCATGGCCTGAAACAAATTCATTTTTTTTTTTTGGTAAGCTTTGAATGCAGGAGCTTTAACTTTCTTATTGCCTTCTTCTGAGGGTGTATTCTGGTATACCTTTCTGCAAAGAAGTTTTCATTGGTCTCCTGTTTTCTCTTCTTATTCATTATGACCACCTATTTCTTGGCTTTAAACTCCTTCTTAATTTATAGTGCTGCTTCCAGTACACACTGTTCTGAAGTACAGCTTTGCCCAGGGCATGATTGAATTTGTTTTCAGCCTGCCTGGCCTGTGATTAACCTCAGACTGCTTTCTCCTTGACCTGGAAACAGAATTCTTATTGAAATCTGATTCTCTGTGGTTGGAAGCTTGGCATGCCTGTGCCCTTCCACCATTGGGTGGCTGTCCCTTGAGTTTGCTTGCTGGTTCAGAACATAGGTGCCCTGCCCCAGTTCCAGCAGAGACTGTAGCTATTCCCCCCAACTGTTGGACCTCCTCACCTGTCATCAAATGAGATTGTAAAGTGCCATGTGCCTGGCTGTATGAATCATCATTGTTATTATTAATTATTATTAACAATAATTATTATTTTGCTGCTTCTCTTTTGATGTGCTCATAAACCTTTTAATAATGTATTCTCAGATTTTATTTAGAAGCCCAAGTCAATATTCTTGCCTATACTTAGAAGAATATATTTTTAATTTTTGAAAATCAATAAATATTGGTTCCTATCCTGTAGCACTTTCCATATCCTTAGAAATTTTTCAGATACTTTTTCAGTTTAGCATTCATAAGTTTGCAGTTTTAGTAATATGATATATAGTTCATCTGAAACAAATTACCTGAATTACTGAAAGCAGGTCAGTGTTCTCTGATCATTTCATTTATTTAGGTTTTCAATTCCTTCATCAAAATTTTTATTCTTTAAATCTCATTCTTCTTATAATTTTATTTTAAAATTAATATAATTATTTAATTTAGTCTGTTTTTTGATAGAATTTTAGTTTCGAAACCATCCCATCTTCTTGAGTTCATTTCTTTTGCAGAATTTGAAACTATGGAATACTTTCTTTTTTTTTCCTTTCTGATCTCTTTAAAAATCCCTTTTTTCCAAAATGTTTTATACAAATAGACTATTTTCTGTTCATAAATATCTATCTTCATCTTGTCTGCTTAACATCAGTCTTCCTTGTAAAAACTTAAGCTTATTTCATTTTTTTAAATTTGATGAGATATTTTACTCAATATTATCTGAAGTTTGACTTTAGTAACTAAATGTACAATAAACAGAATTCCCACACCCCCAAAGACTATATTAGATGAATAAGAAGAACATGAGAGAATGTCTCTCTATGGTCCTAGAAAGTAAAGATCTTTTCAGCTGATGAGAGAAAGTCAGGAAATACTTCCTAACTCTCCTAATAGAGAGACAATAGATTAAGAATGTTGACTGTTGTTTTCTCACTGAGTAGGTTCAGAAGTTTGGGTAAGAATGTGAACCAGAAAATAAAATAGAATGCAATTAAGTATAGCCTCAAATGGTGCTACAAAAGAAAAAAAATAATTCTTGACTTAAGATGTAAATAAGATTTTTATAAACTAAGTTGCATGTTTCCATATCACAACCTATCTTTGTCCCATTATACACACTGGATTTCAGTAGCATAACAGCAGGCTAAACATTTATATATATATATATATATATATATATATATATATATATATATATATATATATATATATATATATATATATATACATATACATACATCATATTGTAAATGCTTCAATAACATAACAGAGTTTTCTCAATAAACATTAGCTAATAGTTGATAATGATAACAAAAACTGGTAATGCAATCTTTTGTCATTCATTTTAGTGTTTAGAATCCCATCTATCTCCATGAGATCAGATCCATACTAATAACATGTTGTTTGAATTACTCTCAGAAAGGAAAATAACTTGAGGTTGGTAGACTGGTAATGAGACACACTTTCACCATAGAAATGTATGTAGGCCTCCATATATTAACCAGGTACTACCCTAAAGGCTTTGATTCTTTCTGAAGGGAAAATGAAATTGGGATTTCTAGAGATAACTACTTTTCCATTGTCTGAATAACTGAATAACTTTCCCATTGTCTGAATAACTCATGATAGTAGTGAAGGGCACAACAAAGTTATTTTACTTCTTTAAATCATTATTTGGTCCCCTGTTGCTCCTCTCTCTCAGAGGCTACAAATTCTCAGGGACTTCCCCTTCTTTTGATAGGAAGCACAACATTGTCTAGGACAAAACTTAAACGGTGGGTTTGTAACTGAATGGGGGATGGGTTGTGAAAAATTTGGCAATAGTAAAAGGTGATGTATACCTATTATATATATATACATATATATATATATATACACATACATATACATATATATGGTTGCATAACAATTTCTCAAGGCGAAAAGGGGTCAAGAGTGGAAAAGGTCTAAGAAGCCCTAGTCTCAGAAATCTTTTCTATGTTTCAAGGGAATTAGGATCTGGAGTTTCACCCAAATGGCTATTTGATTCTTTTGTTTGAAAGCATATGCAACTACATTAAGATTCTGCCATTGGTTTTGCCTAACAGAGTCCAGGAACATAAGACCCACAAAATCTTGTTAACTATTTACATCTCTTTGGATAAGAGACTGTCATTTTTATTTTTTAGGGAATTATGCCTGGTCTGTCTTTTGGGGTATGCATGGGGGTGGGGGAGAGGGAAATATACCAATATTTAGAATGTCCTCCTACCCTAGGGACCAAATTTTCTTCTTAGGTTTCTGTTCTTTTACATGTGACAATCTCTCCTTGATACTCCAAAAAAAAGCAAAAACCTGATCCGGTAATCAAGAAAGTCTTTTGTAATCTCAATACAAAAGGGCTAACTCTACTCCATAATAGCTAGAAACACTTAATTCATCTTCAATTCCAAATACCTAAAGATATGCATGTTCTCACCCCATTGGAATGTATGCTCTTTGAGAGCAGATATTACTCACCTTTCTTGTTTATATTCACATGTTTAGCATATAACTTTATACACAGTGAATACTTGCTTAATAAATCATGTGTTCATTTACTCATTCATTCATTTATATGACAAAACAGCACCTCTCAGTAGCTGTACCCCAATTTTATTAATCCCTATGATACCAGTGGAAATAAGAATTCATCCACATTCTTAATACAAAGTCTTAAAGACTCAATCTATAAGTTCATCAGGTTTATTAGGACATTACCTGATTAACTCCCTATACCTGCTACATCATGGTCCTAACATAAATAAATGTTTGGCTTAGTCTTTGGACTCAAGAGGCTTTAGTAGGCCCCTTGGTGGGCTCTAAGTTTTCTACATGTGTTGTCATTATAAAAAACATGCCCTTTTGTGTGAAATAATTTCTATTAATTCCCAAAAGGAGCTTTCTGAACAAAAGTTTCATGACAGTATTTTGGAGTCAATAATAGTCAATAAAAGACAGTAAATCCATGCCAAATTACAGGGTTTTTAAAGGTAATTTATGTTTTTAAAAGAATACATCTCACATTAATAAATGAGAAGTATGTGGAAGCTACCAATATGTGATGAGGGCAGGGGGAGGTAGGGCAAGCCCAGTCTTTAGACCATGTGCAATAGGGTCTGCCTTGTATAAACATCTGTGGAGGTGTGCTGAGCCTTCTTCCTACAAGTGTAATGGAAGAGCCCTGCTCCTCATTTCACGTTTACTCTGACTGCTTCCCATCAACATACTGTATGGTGAAGAAATGTTTTTAGAGTAGCCTGCTAAGTCGGAACCAAGCATGTCTACAAGAGGTTTGAATGAAAAATGTTTGATTTTATTCTGGGGCAGCTTTTAAGTAAGGAGAAAGAAGTGTTGTGGTCCTCTGAGTGTTGGAATGAGGAGATAATGGCAATGTGAGCCAATTACAATGGCCTATTGATCTCTCAAACTAGAAACCATAGGGTGCCTTTGTTTCATTTGTCCCTTTGCATTTTTTTTCCCTTGAGCTTAGTTCACTCAGCATGAGATATTGAATAGATAAAATTATTATCTTATAAGCTTTGAAGAATTGGAAAAGTGATCAAACAACCTCCAAGTAGCTAGAGATAGTAACAGTAGTAACCAAATGTTGTGAGGAACCCAGCCCATCAGTGAGTTGACTAAGCAGCCAAAATAATACATTCAGTAAGCAAGGGAGTGACTCATTGTTTGACTAAGTCACACCTAGAAGTGAACTGCTAGGGATTCTACAACCAGGAAATGCCTCTAGTTCTCTCCCCCTACCAGTAAGTACCAGGTTAGGAGCAGGGGCTGAGGATGTGAGTAGTAACTAATTTAGATTTGGGTCCACTCTTCCGAGGGTCTAAGTGGGTGTGTGAGGTGAAGATCATTCAACAATTTGAAGGAATACTACTTTAATTTTTTCTTGGCAATACCTTTTCAGTAATTACTCATTGATATTAATTATAGGGGAATTAATAGTAGGGGAATAGGGGCAGCTAGGTGGTGCAGTGGATAGAGCACTGGCCCTGGAGTCAGGAGTACCTGAGTTCAAATCTGGCCTCAGACACTTAACACTTACTAGCTGTGTTGCCCTGGGCAAGTCACTTAACCCCAACTGCCTCACTAAAAAAAAATAGGGGAATGTCAGCTTGCTGTGATATAGCGGAGAAACACATGTGATGGTGTTTCATGAAACATCATATTAGATATCTCAACCTTTGATAGTATGAAAAAAAATGGGGTTTGGGAGTCCCAGAGGCCCCTCACTTGAGGCCCTGACTCTGGAGCCTTGCTGACCTCTCTTAAGGCCACCCCAGAGTCATTAAATTTGGACATTGGTCTCTGAATAGAGACGATATTAAAACCACACCTATCTGAAAATCTCTCCCCTCAGAGAGTCTGTCCTCTGGACTCTGACCTCAGCACATTCTGCTCATTTTAATATAGACCACAGTTAAGTCCAGTAAACCAATAGATTTGAATGATGCTAGCCTATTAGGTTTGAGCAGTGTGTAAGGTCCACCTCTCCCCCAGACCACAGGGATCTTATTCTCTCTTGGCCTGGGATGCTGGAGGAAGCAGCCCTGCCACCCCACCCCCTCTTCTTTTTCTGTCTAGGTATGTAGGGTTTATGAACTCTAATTCTGAGCAATGTGTTCTCTCTTTACTAACATTTCATATGCTTTAATAAATGCTTAATGCCAAAGACTGGTGCTATAGCCTCTAATTTATAAGAAGAAATATATTAGAAAGCCCTTTTTCTTTCTTTTTCTCTCTCTCTTTTTTTTTTTTTTGCAGGGCAATGAGGGTTAAGTGACTTGCCCAGGGTCACACAGCTAGTAAGTGTCAAGTGTCTGAGGCTGTAATTGAACTCAGGTCCTCCTGAATCCAGGGCCAGTGCTTTATCTATTGTGCCACCTAGCTGCCCCACCTCCATATGTTTTCAAATGACACAATGGTTATCTCTAGAACCTAGAGGAGAGGATTAGATTGCCACACACTAAAGACTCTCCCTGAAGGTCTGAATTGATCAAAGTCCTTCAATAGACAAGTATATTTTTAATTTATCATGAGAAAATTAAGCATCCTGAAGTCTTCTAGAAAATCCATCTAGTTCAAACTTCACCTAAATAAGAACTCGGCCCTTCTACAAGATCTCTAACAAGAGTCAACCAGCATTTACTTGAAGACTTTCAAAGGAGGAACACATTAAATCCTAAAGCAACTCATACCTGTTTTTGGATGGAGTTAATTTTTTGAAATCAGGAAATATTTGCTTATTCTGAGCAACATCTATTGTTGCTCGATCTAATGTTTTACAGTTTATAGATACTGCTCCAAGTTCTTTCCTTGATGACCAAGTACAACAAATTGGTCCTCTCATCCCCACTACAAAGCTACCTCTCAAAATGCTTTCTTCTTCAGTCTAAATGTCCCTGGAATCATTAATCATTCCTAGTATGACATGGTCTTCAATCCTGCTAACTATATTAGTTGCACTCTTATTGATATATTCCACCTTATTAAGTAATCCCAAAAGGTGATGTAGAGAATTGAAATAAAAGGGCAGATGTAGTCTTATCAGGACATATTATACTGAGATTATAATTTCCATGATACTGGATACTATGCATCCTTTAATTCAACCCAAGATTTTTAAAAAAATATTTTCCTTGTAATATAATCACATCAGAGTGAAAACAACAAAAACAACAACAACAACAAAGCTTTGTAATTAGAGGTCCTGGGTTCAGATGCTGCTGTTGTCATTCACAACTTATGTGACCTTGGGCAAATAATTTAATCTTTTTTTCCCTGTTTTCTTCATATGTAAAAAGAGAGGATTGGCCTAGGTAGCTTCTGAGGTTCCTTCTACCTTTAGAACTAGGATCTCATGATCATGTACTTGGGAGACTGATTATTTAATCCCAAGTGGTGCATTTTACATTTATTTCTATTATTTACATTTATCTAACAACAACAACAACTAAAAAAGAAAAACAATAGCAACACCCAAAACCAAGCATTGTGTTTGTAGCATTCCCTTTATCGGGAAATATATCATTCCATGTAAATTGATTTTCCAGTGAAATGAAGCTTAATCATTATAATAGCTTGGAGGAAAATATTTCTAAAATATCTTATAAAACTCCCTCCATCCTTAATTCGAGTATATTAAATAAAATTGATGTTAGTTGATTTCATTATCAATATAAACAACACTTGCTCTATTCTGCTGTATACTTTTTGAAAGTAAAAATATGAATAGGGCTATTTGTCATTTACTTTTAAAATCTATTCCGCTACCATTTGGGATGCTGGTTTCATGTGGGTGAAATGACTAATTCATTTTCTACATGAGGATGGAAATAGAAACTTCTTCTTAAGAACAAATTGCCTATCCATTTTCCATCTTACCAACATGGGCCCAGATCTAGCTGGTTTCCCATCTTTTAAACCTTTTAGAAATATGAATCTAGGGCAGCTAGGTGGTACAGTAGATAAAGCACCAGCCCTGGATTCAGGAGGACCTGAGTTCAATTCCAGCCTCAGACACTTGACACTTACTGGCTGTGTGACACTGGACAAGTCACTTAACCCTCATTGCCCCACCAAAAAATTAAAAAAAGGAAATATAAATCTGAAATAATGTTATTAGGTGGAAGAAAGAAAAGAGATTACATCGAGAGTGCCATCTCAGAATCTTCTTACTTGAGAATCTTGATTTTCTAGCAATTCCACTAGTAATGAGATAGTGCAGGGTAGATGAAATTGGGATATAAAAGTTCCTAAAACAATATAATGGGGAAATGAGTAGTAAAAACTAAGACAATTCCATAGGTCAACAACAGAATTTAAAATCTCATTATTCTCCCATACTCTGCTTGTCATTTTTTTTTTGTCGGTTTTGAATTTTGGATTTTGGTTGTGTGTGCGTGCGCGCGCGTGTGTGTGTGTGTGTGTGTGTGTGTGTGTGTGTGTGTGTGTGCTGCTTCAATCCTGTCTTTTGGCATAGTGCCACCAAATACTGCTTTTACCACTGTCATATATTTTATATCTCTAGCAGTACCTCCCTTCCCCTTCTAATCTGATGTTTCTAATATGCTGTGGCATTGAAAACTAGATGGTTACACTCGCTACAATTGCTGAAGAATAGGGAATTATCTTTCAGTGAGAACATAAGGGATTCTCCCATAGTAAAGGCTACCAGCTTGATCTCTTGGCTTTCCTTGGGTCTTCCCATATAGTTCCTAAATGCATTTCCCATAAATAAGTCAATTAAATAAACTACCTCTAGACAATCAAGTTGTTACTATCAGGGAGGCAACAGTCTCAAAAAAAAGTTACTATCGAAATTCCATGTTTTGTGCTTTATTTTAATTTAGGCTTAGAAATGAAATGGCAAAGTATAGCATCACTGGTTTGTATCATAGCCAGTTGTCTACCTAGGATATTATAGTTTCTATGCTGATGCTACATATTATCCTAGTTCCTCCACTGATCCCTGACTCAGATTTATTTTATCATTATTTCTGACTGCTCAAAGGATTATGGGACTGTGCATAACCTTTGACCCAGTAATAACACTACTAGGCCTGTACCCAAAGAGATAATAATAAAGGGAAAGGGACCCACATGTAAAAATATTTATAGTACTTTTCTTTGTGGTGGCAAAGAATTGGAAATTGAGGGACTTGCAATCAATTGGGGAATGACTGAACATGTTGTGGTATATGAATGTAATGGAATACTATTGTGCTGTAAGAAAAGATGAGCAGGCATATTTCAGAAAAAAATTTCAGAAAAAAACTGGAAAGACTTAAGTAAATTGATGCTGAGTGAAGTGAGCAGAACCAGGAGAGCATTGTACACAGTAACAGCCACTTTGTGTAATAATCAACTGTGATAGATAGCTCTTTTCAGCAACAGAAAGATCCAAGACATTTCTAAAGAATTCATGATGGAAAGTGTTCTCCAAATCCAGAAAACAAAACAAAACAACAACAACAACAACAACAAAAACAAACAAACAAACAAAAACTATGGATTCTTAATGCAGATTGAACCATACTGCTTCTACTTTTGTTTTTGTTGTTTTCCTTTTCAGAGGTTTTTTCTTTCTGTTCTGATTGATTTTTCAAAACATGACTAATGCATAAATTTGTTGATTGTGATTGTACATATATAACATATATCAAATTGCTTTCTGTTTTGGGGAGTCTGGAGGGAAGGCAGGGAGGCAGAAAAATTTGGAACTAAAAATCTTATGAAAAAAATGTTGGAAACTATCTTCACATGTAACTGGAAAATAATAAAAACTTTATGATTTATGAAAAAAACAAACAAACACATTATTCCTGGAAAGTAGAAAAGGTGTTTCAGGTAATAGATTTCAACAGCTATTTCTTAAATACTTACTCTATTCCAGGCACCCTGCCAAATAAAAAACATAGAAGGAAAGGGGGAAAAAACAGTCCTCATATTCAAAAAGCTCAATTTTAATAGAAGAAAAAAAACATGTTAGTAATTCAGTTCATACAAGATATATTCAGAGGTAGCAGAGTGGATAGAGTGCTGGACCTGTAATCAGGAAGACTCAATTTACTAAATTCAAATCTGCACCCAGATACTTCGTAGCTGTGTGACCCTTGGTCAAGCCACTTAACCAATTTGTCTCAATTTCCTCATCTATAAAATGAGCTAGAGAAGGAAATTGCAAGACACTTCTGTATCTTTGCCAAGAAAAAAACAAATTGGGTCAAGAAGTGTTGGCTATGCCTGAAATAACTGAACAACAACAGATGAAAGGTAATCTCAGAAGTGAAGACACCATAAGTTTTGACACCATCTCACCATCCCTTTGCCTCCCTAGTTGGGTGGTACAGTGCATAGAGGCTGGGCCTGGAAGCAAGAATATCGGAATTAAAATCTTGACTCAGACAGTTAGTAGCTTTGTAACTCTGGGTAAGTCATGTAATTTCTGTCCATCTCAGTTTGCACAACAGTAAAATGGAAGTATTAATAACGTCTTCCTCAGAGTCACTGAAGGATTAAATGAAAGAATAATTGTCAAGTGCATAGTATAGCACTTGGCAAATAGTAGGGACTTAAAATGCTTATTTTCTTCCTTTCCTCCATACAAACACTCTTATCTTGCCACCACTTCCAGAAAAAAAGTGTCTTCCCTGTTAGAATGTAAACTTTTTGAGGATAAGAATCCTCTTACTTTTGTATTTGTATCCCAAGCAATTAGCATAATACATCCAATATGGTAAGTGCTTAATAAATGTTTGTTAGTTTGTTTTTAATTCATCTACCTCCCCACCTTTTTCCAGTTTTTCTTTATCTTCAACATGCATACCAATGAATTTCCTGAACTAAAAACAAAACCCTTTGCAATTCCAAAAATGATTAATTTAAAGATATAAAAAGTCATTAAACAATTTAGTTTTTAACCAATTTTTGTTTTTTGTAATAGGAAAGAATAGGAGACAAAGTAGATATCTATTGATCGGGGACTGACTAAACAAAGTGTGGTATGTGAATATAATAGAATGTTACCTTGCTTTTAAAAATGATTAATATGACAAATATAGAGAATCCTGGGAGGATTATGAATTGCAAATAAATGAACCAAAGAGGGACAAGAAAACAATCTGAACAGGAATTACAACATTGTAAGTGTAAAGAAGAACAATACAAATACAGAAACTGAATGTTGTAAAATGTTAATGACTAAACCTGATCTCAAAATAAAGACATGACAAATCACCTCTCTCCCTTTGTAGAGATGGACTATGAATATGGAACATAGCATTTATATTGGATTTGTTTACTTTTTGGTTATGTTTTTGCTGAACTTCTTTTTCAGCTCTTTTTCATTTGTCATTATAAGAACTAGCCCTCTGGGAAAGACAGAATTTGGAAAAATAAAATCTATATAAAACAAAATAAATTAATTAATTTTAAAATATAATTTCTCTTTTTTTATTTTTTTAAATTATAAAATTTCTAAATTATCTTCTTTCCGCCCTCCTCAACCCTCCCTATGAAATCAAGCAATTCAATTTGTCACATTTGTGCAGTTATTCGGAACATCACCTTCCTCAAAAGTGTCTTCCTTTTTACTGCTTTCTCTTTCAATATGCCCTTCTGTCCCTCCTCTCTTCCCCCCCCCCCGCCCCGTCACCCCCATTAACTCCTGCCCCTCCCACTTTCCTCCGGGGCAAAAATATATTACTATACCCACTTAAGTATGTATATTATTCCCTCTTTGAGCCAATTCTGATGATAGTAAGTTTCACTCATTCCACAACTCTTTCTCCTCTTCCCCTTCCCTCCATAAGCTTTTTTCTTATTTCCTTCTTTTGAACTACCTCTCCCCAGTCCACCTCTCCCCTTCCCCCTCCTCCAGTATATTCCTCCTACCCCTCAACCCTATTTTAAATATGTCATCATGGGTTAGCTAGGTGGCACCGTGGACAAAACAACATCCCTGGACCCAGGAGGCCCCGAGTCCAAATCTGGCCCCAGACATAAGACACCCCACCATGTTTGTCCCACAAAGAAGAAGGATAAACAAAAAAAAAAATGCTTTACAGATATCATCCCTTCATATTCAGTTCAGACCTCTGTCCTCTGTGTATTCCTTACTTAAAAAGTTCTTATGAGTTTGAAGTATTATCTTCACAAGTATGGATGTGAACAGTTTAATCTTTTGATATCCCTCATGATTTCTTTTTCCTGTTAACCTTTTTATGCTTCTCCAGGGCTTTGTATTTGAAAATCAAATTTTCCATTCAATGAAACATATAATAAAACAAAAATTGAACCATTCTTTAAAATTATAATATTACTATAGTCCCCCCTTATGGAGGGTAATTGAGAAGATAATTGCTGCAATATTAATTATTAAAAATAATTTTTATCTGTTTCATCACTTTTTGCATCATCTGCCTAATTATCCTCATGCCATTATGAGAAATTTTAAAATCTAATATAATTAGTAACAGATGTCAAGGCCAAATTCAACACTGTTATTTATCATGACACCTGAGATAATTATGGGGGTTACCATAAAAGAACAGAGAAATGATGGGATATGAGCATTCCCACACTTGAGCAATATGTACTGCCCATACAGTATGCCAGGCTTAAAATAGGTGGATGGAATATATGTCCAAGCCACCGAACATATTGGAAGAAACTGAGTCAGACTTAATCAGATGCATGGGATTGAGATGTCCATGGCATCAGGCATATAGGAGGGAGCATAGAAGCCAGGTGTAGAAGTGAGATGGGTGGGATGAATACTTCCAGCCATCTGTACAATATTGTGGGGAAAAATAAAATAAAATATTAAACCAAGAGAATCCAACCTCAACATTTGTCAAAAGCCGTTCCCTCGGCCATACCTTAACTTCGTGCATGTCTCCCCTCATGTAACAGTTCAATGTCTACTCTTTGCATGTATTCCTCTTGTGATTGGATGGCATCTTGGCCAACTGGCATCTGATAACTCAGAATAAAGGCAATTAATGTCTTAAATGATAAGTTCCCATAATCCAAGTCTCATATGGATTTAAAAATTGAGGATAATAAATGATTGCAAAAAATGTGAATACATCTTGACTCAGAACACAATATATAATTATGCAACAATTTCAAATAATACCCCTTTTTTTTTACTTAGTATACAATTACTTTTGTGAAAAATCAGAACATATTTAAATACAAGTTAAAGCACAACAGAATCTCAAAGAAAACTTTTTTTTTTGAAAAAAGAAAACTTTTACAAATGTTCCCCTCTTTTTTTTTTTTTGGAATATGCTTATCAAAAATAATACTTCTAGAATCAATTTACACTTGCCATGGCAAACAATTTGCCAGGGAAATGCTTTAAAGAGTTTGATCAAATAATCAGTTGAGAAAAAATAACAAAAACAAACAACTCAGAATATGGGAGCACAATACTCCTAGAATTAACATTGTATAATAAAATCAAAACCATCTTGCAATGTTTCAAAATTAGATAGACAAATGAATAGAAGAAAATACACATCGAACAATAAAATACAGTGAAATTCAAACTAAGGAAATCTAAATGAATATGAACTTAATATCAATAAGAGTATTATAAAATATAAACTTGATCACATGACTATAAAAAGCTTTTACAAATATTCTCCTTGTTTATAAACTAAGTATAAGACACAATCTCAAAAGCATGAAAATCTCTATGAAAATAAACCCATACCATTAATTTCAAAATGTATATATAATAGCACAGAAATCCTATGTAACCTCTGAACTGATACTATTACTCTGAGTGAATTCAGAACACTTTTGATTCCGATATCTAAAATCCCCAATACTCATATCAATACCTTGCTGCTTACTTCTACATTTCTGTACAATATATACCCTTCCATGGCAAAAGAAGCGGAGTCTTGAACTATGGTGATGATTGTCATTCTTATTCAGCTTAAGTTTTTCTTCTTTAACCCCTCTATATTGTCTGTCAGTCTTTTCACCATACAAATGCTTTATAAGATTACTAATTAAAGACAAAAGCAGGTTAGCAAAATTATGAACAAAACGAGTATATCTGGAATTTAAAGGGTTTTCTAAGGTTGTCTCAGAAGCACAGCCAGGCTGGGGAAGGGCTGAGCCTGAAGCAGCAAATGTAGTTAGAAAAAGGTGAGCATGCGAATCAGATCTCTGGACTTCCCAGGCAGGGGAAGCAATGGGCTTGGCCATGGGAGGAGTAGAGGGTGGGGTCTGGAGAGGAGGGGAGGGACCAGAGCAATTTGAATCAGACTTGATTTTGAACTCAGGCCTGGATTCCTCTTCCCCCACTTTGCCTCCTGGTGCTAGGGGATTAAAAGCTTCTAGAGGGTGGGTCATTGCCTCCAGGCATGCAAAATTAGAGCAACAATTAGTGTTAGAACTGGGAAAAGCTGCAGGAATCTCTTCAGGTTTCTCTGAAAAAGCATGGTTGGGAGAGTGGGAGATATTTCCTTGTGTGAGTATGTTGCTGGCTCTTCTAACAAAAATAAAAAGAAAAATAGAAAATCCACAAAAACAAAGCATTAACATGATCTTATCTCCCATTTGTCTGGTTAAACAGACTAAAATCAAAAATAGGATAATTAGGGAGTCTAAAAGGTCCATTCGAAAAAATTTGAAGGAAAACACAGCCAGTACACCAGTACTTAGCAGTTAAAGGGAGAGGGAGGGGAAATTTCTTACCCAACCAGAAGATCAGAAGACTGAGGGTTAGCTTTCCTCTTCGTAGTCAGCCATCTGTTAAGGGCTAAAATTCTAGCTAAACTGTCTAAAATATCTAATGAGTGGTCGCCAATAAATTATAAGCTTTAGCAAGAATTAGACTTTTAAGCATTTATTAAGGAGAATAAGAATTTGGTAAAGAGAGAGAAAAAGGCCTAGATTCCTATCTATTAAAGGGAGAGCACATTTCTAGCTCCGCTCTCCACCAGAGTCCAAAGGAAAGAGCGCGAGACTGAGCGCCAGTCTCTTCCTTCCTCCTCCCACTAGTCCGCGTCACTTCCTGACTCCTGAAGAAAAGACTCCTGGTCTTGCCCTCAAAGACCTTCCCTTCATGGGCAGAACTCTTCTACAGTAAGTATCCAGCAGGTGGCGTTATTCCAATCGTTACAGCCTGAAAGTCCTCTTTGTTATTGAAGTCCCATTTTTTTCCTCTGAAAGATTATACACAGTTTTCCTCGTACCCGATTCTTGGCTGTAGTCCCAGTTCTTTTGCCCTCTGTAATATCATATTCCATGCTCTCCAGTCCTTTAAGGTAGATGCTGCTAGATGTTTTATCCTTATTGTGCCTCCACAGTATTTGAATTATGTCTTTCTAGAAGCTTGCAATAGTTTATCCTTGACCTGGGAGCTCTGAAATGTGGCTACAATGTTCCTGGAGGTTTTCCTTTTGGGATCACTTTCAGGAGGTGATCAAAGGATTCTTTCAATTTCTATTTTGCTTCTGCTTCTAGAATATCAGGGCAATTTCCCCTGACAATCTATTGGAAGATTCTGTCCAAACTCTTATTTTGGTCATGGTTTTCAGGTAGTCCAATGATTTTCAAATTATTTCTCCTGGATCTATTTTCCAGGTCAGCTGTTTTTCCAAGGAGATATTTCATATTGCCCTCTATTTTTTTTTATTTGGATTTGCTTTACTGTGTCTTGGTTTTTCATAAAGTCACCAACTTTCATTTGTTAAGTCCTAGTTCTTAGGCAATAATTTTCTTTAGAGAGCCTTTTTTTTTCTACTTTTCCATTTGGATTTTCAAGCTGTTGACATTTTCCTCATGATTCTCCTGAATTGCTCTCATTTCTCTTTCCATTCTTTTCTCCATCTTTCTAAATCTTTCCTTTATCTCTCCTACTTTCTCTTCAAAGTCCATTTTGAGCATTTCAATGGCCTGAGAACAATTCATATTTTTCTTGGAGGCTTTGGTTGTAGGGGCCCTGAGGTTGCTATCCTCTTCCAACAGTGCAGTTCAATCTTCCTTCTCACTAAAGAAACTCTATTCTTTTCAACTTTCTTTGCTTGTTCATCTTGCTCTTTTTTACTTGACTTTTAATTCCCTCTTACACTGGGGTCCTACTTCCAAGCTACACTGTCCCAATCTTCATAGGGTCCTAGGTGTTTTGATTTGAGGGAGGGAAGGTTTTTCTCTCATCTGCCTTGTTTTCTGATCCAAAGATAACCTCAAGCCAACTTGCTATTTAACCAGTCAGCTCAAGTTTGTGTGTCATGATGATTCTTAGCTTTTACAAGCCTGTGCTCCTCCCCCACCTGGGCCT
Organism: Dromiciops gliroides; assembly: GCF_019393635.1. NCBI lineage: Eukaryota > Metazoa > Chordata > Mammalia > Microbiotheria > Microbiotheriidae > Dromiciops > Dromiciops gliroides. The sequence continues at coordinate 191,012,981 of NC_057866.1, read as the reverse complement.
CCCACCACTCAGGATTTCTTCCTGGTTCCCTGTGGGGTGGGATAGCTGAATTCCTCCATAGGTCCTGCAGAAAACCCTGCACTTCCTCCCTGGTCATCCATTCAGCCCTCTCACCCTACCATAAGCTTAGTTCCAGAAGATGCTGGTGCTGCAGCTGATTCAGAAGTTTGGGGTTAAGTTCCCCTTTTGAAGCATGTCTGGGGTCTGTGTTGGCCATGATAGTGGAGCTAGACTCTACTCTCAGCCCAGTATGGCCCCCTTTAATCTGGAAAGTAATCTCAGCCTATCTTTTTGTGGGTTTTGCCGCTCCAGGGCTTGTTTTATTGCTGTTTTTGGTGTCTCAACAATTTCTCTAAAACAAATATTATTCCACTATTTCTGAATATAGTCACTTGATTTTCTGAACTATATTTCATGGAAACTTTTATTTTTTTCTGTGCAGTATAGAGATTTTTAAAGAAAATGTCAGTACTTGAAATATTTTCCCTCAAAATAGGAAATCACATATTAGCAATAAAACTAGATTTGACGGCTTTTCTACTCTAAAAATAGTCTTTTGATCTTCTAATTTTCTCCAAAAGGATCTGATATTTCTTTTATCCCAAGGGGTATTCACTAATGACAGTCCCCCACTCCCTATGAGAATATATCTGAAACTCCAAAGTATTACATGGGTAGATTAATTGGGGAAATGCTTCAGTAACATATAATAGGTTGTTTAGTTATAAAATGATAAAAATTGTTCTTACCTCTTGCCAACCAGTACAGTCAAGGTCCTTTTAAGGGAGAATTTGCTTCCCTGAGTGACAAATTCATTGATGCTGTCACAGTTTGGAAATGAAAAACTGAAAATCTTTATTCTACCCTTCAGTAGGTTTTAAGTCAGAGATTACTAATCTCAAAAGTTTCACTGCTATGTTTGATTGAGTGAACCTGTCCATCTCTCTTGACATTTTCAAAATTTTGCTTTATGAACCATATGCAGGGACATAGTAATTGTCTGAAGAATGTATTACACCAAAAATATTTTCCCCCTTTTGGCTTAAAAATATTAAGCCTTGTAACAATTTCTTTGCCTTAGGTTTGTTTCTAATATCAGGACTAAATTAAATTCCTATCTGAAGTATTGCACCTATAATTTCAATTTAAAAATGAGACTTTAAGGTCCAACATCATTCTTGAAAGCAAGTCAATCAGTAGAAATTAAGTAGAGGAGCAAGGAGAGATTTATGAACCCAATTCAACATAATTGTGTGGTATTCTGTGGGTAGGCTCTGCTACCATTTATACATATTGGCATAAATACTTTAAATGTTTTTTTTTTCCTTTTTGCCCCACATGAAAAAGGGCAATGCTATTATGTCCATTATTTTGTAATGTGTAGAACACTAGAATCAAAGAATTTGAAAACAAGAATTTCAGAATTGGAAATAACATCAGTCATTTATTCTTATCTGTACCTTTATTTACATGAATATCAATAGTCTGAGTCATAAGTGGTCATTCAGCCTTTGCTTGAAGACCTCTCATGAAGTATAACATACTCCCTTTTGAGGACAGCCCTTCCAAAGTTCAATAGATTGAATTTTTAAAATAAAAGTACTTTATTATTTTCCAGTTACATGTAGAGATAGTTTTCAGCGTTTGTATATATAAGGTTTTCTATTTCAAATTTTTCTCCCTCCCTTCCCTCCCTCCCCCCTCCCTAAGACAGCAGGTAATCCGATATAGGTTATATATATATATATGGATGGATGGATATATACATACATATACATAACATCAAACATATTTCTGCATCAGTCATGCTATAAAAGAAGAATCAGAGCAATAAAGAAAAACATCAAAATAAAAAAACAACAGCACCAAAAACAAAAGAAATAGTATGCTTCAATCAGCATCCATATTCCACAGTTCTTTTTTTTCTGGATTTGAAGAGCCTTTTCCATCATGAGTCCCCTGGAACTTTCTTGTACCATTGTATTGGTGAGAAGAATTCAGTCTGTCTCAGTTGATCAACACATAATGTTGATGATATAATGTGTATAATGTGTATAATGTTCTTCTGGTTCTGCTTATCTCACTCCTCATCAGTTCATGCAGGTTTCTCTGAACTCCTCCTGCTCATTGTTTCTTATAGCATGATAGAATTCCATTACATTCATATACCACAACTTGTTCAGCCATTCCCCAACTGATAGGCAACCCCTCAATTTCCAATTGCTTGACACCACAAAAAGAGCAGCTATAAATATTTTTGAACCTGTGAGTTCTTTTCCCTTTTCTATGATCTCCTTTGGAAAAAGACCCAAAAGTAGTATTGCTAAGTCAAAGGGTATGTACAGCTTTATAGTGCTTTGGGCATGATTCCAAATTGCTCTCCAGAATGGTTGGATCAGCTCACAGCTCCACCAAGAATGCATTAGTGTTCCAATTTTTCCACAGCTTCTCCAACATTTTTTATTTTACCTTTTTTGTCATTTTAGCCAATCTGATAGGTGTCAGATGGTACCTCAGAGTTGTTTTAATTTGCATCTCTCTTATTAATAGTGATTTAGAGCATTTTTTATATGGGAATAGATAGCTTTGGATGCATTGCTTCTGTTTTTTAAAAAAAACTTTTTAAAATTTAATGTAATCATAATCATCCATTTTGCATTTCATAATATTCTCTCTCTCTTCTTTGGTCATAAACTGTTCTCTTTTCCAAAGATCTGAAAGGTATACTATTCCTTCCTCTCCTAATTTACTTATGGTGTCACCTTTTATGTCTAAATCATGTACCCATTTTTACCTTATTTTTAGTATAAGGTGTAAGCTGTTGGTCTATGCCTAATTTCTGCCATACTATCTTCCAGTTTTCCCAGCAGTTTTCATCAAATACTTAGTTAATAAACTGAATTTTTATGAAGTGATATTCTTATGCAACGTGTTCTTAACTCATGCCTAGATTGTGTAAGATGAATCATGCAAATGGGAGGTGTTAGTCATTTGCTTCTGGGAGATAGGAAACCAAGAGCAGGTGTGTACATTCTGCTGCTGGCCTTACACATGGTTGGGAGCAGACTCTTTCTATTGTCTCCAAATTTAAAGCAACCTGATTAATTACCAACTGCCTCTGCATGAGAGTCTACGTGTGTTAGGCTAATAGAGAATGTCCATACATATGCTAGTCCTCTTATCTCCTGGAAGCAGGTTCCCAAAACCTTTCAAGAATGACTGCATCTTAGATGGTCTGGGCATGCTCCACATGCCCATTAACATTTGTGTGTGTGTGTGTGGGGGGGGGACAATGAGATTTAACTAACTTGTCCAGGGTCACACAGCTAGTAAGTTTCAAGTGTCAGTGGCCAGATTTGAACTCAGGTCCTTCTGAATCTAGGGCCAGTGCTTTATACCCTGTGCCACCTAGCTGCCACCTCCCATTAACATTTAAATCAAGCCTTAATTTTCTTCTTAGTTTTCTTCTTTGAAACCTCATTAATTACTCATAATTCTAATATTTAGAAAAAATCTAAATAAATCTAATTAATCTTTCATATACAGCCTTCAAATATTTGAAGGTAACTATCAGCCCGTCCTTTCCCCATCCCTTCAACTACTCTGCTCAGGGTAAAACAAACCCAGGTCCTTAAATTGGTCCTGGAGTTGCATGATCTTGAGGCACATCAACACATTGATTTTTCTCCTCTGGTGATTTCCTTGCTAAAATTAGACTTACACCCAATCTTCAAGACAAGATTTCATCAAACCTCCTTATCTTTGCACTCAGTGTCTGTTTTAATAGAATGTCTATAACTTCCTAATCTGATTTCCAAATAATTTTTCTTTTCTAACTTGGGACCCAATCAGAATTTACGTTGGAATTTCACCTCTCCTATTTGTGGCCCCTCAGTGATACAATGTATAGAGAATTGTGTCTGACATTAAGAAGACATGAGTTCAAATCAGACTTTAGTCACTTAATATCTGTGTGGCTCTAAGCAACTCACTTAATGTGTCTACCTCAGTTTTTTCAACTATAAAATGAGGATAATAACTGATGATAAAAATATAAGAGAAAGTATCTGGGTAATTTAATCATTTAATTGATTTAGCCAATGGATTATTAATAAAACTTGGTCTATGGCAATCTCTCTCAGACCAAAGTCCCCTGCCACATGATCAGGTCTGTTTCACATGCTTTTCCCTCTGGAGGAGGTCCATCACACAGCAATCAAATATAATTCTTAGCATTATTTGTAGGTGTATTATATTAAAATAAATTCTGGGGTTGCAAGAGTAAACTAAAGATGATATCAGGGAGAAATGTAGAGAAGCACTGTTCCCACTCAAGATGACACAATGGCTCCCACATCGAACTGGTTCATGAAGGTCAAATCTCATAAGTAAACTCCTTCAGCTAATCTAGACAAAAGAAGGTGTTTTCATATAAGGCTCCTTTTATAAGCTTTGGTTTGGGTTGGGTTTGATGTACATGAGATTTGATGAAATCTCTCCAGGATGCCTTGTCTTTTTGTATAGACAGAAGAGAGGACTTAATAGGAGAGACCTCTGGGTTCCCCAAAATATTGATTCTATTATCATTTCTCACACAATCACACCTACATCTCAAGGTTGTGGTGAAAATCAAATAGGTTGTTTGGCGAAATGCTCAGCACAATGAGTGGCAAATAGTAGGCATTTAATAAATACTTGTTCCTTTCCCCTTATTGTATTCCTATATCACCTTGGGCAAGTCTTTTAAACTATATTGATCTTAGATTTCTCATCTGCACTCTAAAAGTGTCAATCTAGATAACCTCTAAATCCTATGCATGGTAATCACTGTTTTTTCAGACATATGCCTCAATATTCAGCCTGTAATTTTTTTTTTTGCTTTGTATTTTTGCCTTTATTGTTAAGAATATTTTTAAAATTTATTATGCATTTTAAACCTTTTCTTTTTAGATTTTTAGTTCCAAATTCTTTCTTTCCCTCCAAACTTTTTCCCACTCATTAAGAAGACAAGCAAAATGTTCATTCTATATTCAAAATCATGCAAAATATTTCCATATTAGCCATATTGTAAAAAATAATAATAAAGCAAGAAAATTGTACTTCCATTTGCACTCAGAGTTCACCAGTTCTCTCTAGAGGTGGATTGCATTTTTCATCATGAATATTTTGGCACTCTAGTGCCAAGAATAGCTAAGTCATTCTACGTTGATCATCATACAGTATTGGTGTTACTGTATATACTGTCCTCCTGGTTCTGCTTACTTCAATTTGCATAAGTCCATATAAGTCTATTCAATTTGTTGTTTTTTTTTTTCCTGCTGAAATCATCCTGCTCATCATTTCTTATAGTGGTATTCAAATACAATTATATACCACTACTTTTTTTTTTTTTTTGCAGGGCAATGGGGATTAAGTGGCTTGCCCAGGGTCAAACAGCTAGTAAGTGTCAAGTGTCTGAGGCCAGATTTGAACCCAGTTCCTCCTGAATCCAGAGCCAGTGCTTTATCCACTGCACCACCTAGCTGCCCCCAATACCACTACTTTTTCTGCCATTCCCTAATTGATGGGCATCTTCTCAATTTCCAATTCTTTGCCACTACAAAAAGAGCTGATATAAAAGTTTTGTACACATAGGTCCTTTCCTTTTTCTTTGTTTTCTTTGTTATAAAGACCTAATAGCTCTAGGATTATACCCTTAGGCATAGTTCCAAATTGTTTTCCAGAATGGTTGGATCAGTTTACTATACCACCAGTAGTTTTATTTCCCTCCATCTTCTTTTCTTATCTTTCTCCTTCTCTTTCTTTCTCCTGTCCTTCCTCAAAAGTCTGTTTTGCTTCTGACCATTCTCTCTCTTTAAAGTACTTTCCTTTTTATTTTCCTGTCCTATCTCTCGTATCTTCTTCCTCTCTTACTCCACAATTGGGTAAGACAGATTTCCATATACAACTAAGTGTGTGTGTGTGTGTGTGTCTGTGTCTGTGTGTGTCTGTGTGTATGTATATGTGTGTGTGGATAGATAGATAGATATTCTTCCCTCTTTGAAGCAATTCAAATGAGAGTAAGTGTCCAGTAGCACACCACACCACCCTCAGTTTTTGCTTCAATGATAAAAGGTTTTCTGCGTGTGCCTTTTTTATGTGAAGAAAAAATTCCCATTCTAACTCTCCTTTCCCCCTTTCCCAATGCAATCCTCTTTCGCACCCCTTCTTTTATTTCCCCCCAGATCATTTCAACATAATCAACTCATACCCATGCCCTATGTCTAGTAGATTACTTCTAATTGCCCTAAGAATAATAAAATTCTCAGGACATACCTGTATCACCTTTCCATATAAGAATGCATATTATTTTACTTTATTAAGTACCTTATGATTCCAGTAAGGGTATAGCAATATTAAATAATTTCAACCTGCACTTTAAACCTTGATAAAATAAAATGTTAAAAACCAAAATATTCCATCATTGAAAAATAAAATTAATTATTGTACAGGCCTCAGAATCACTGCTATGTTTATTTTTAAAACAAGATTCATTAAAGTGGAGACCCAAAGTTCTCTCACTTTTCACATTTATTATCACTAACTGCTTCATTTTGGTATCTTTATATTATTATATTTTCACTTAAGTTTTGTTCTCTGGGATAATCAAAAGGACTCTCTTGATGGGTTTTAGTTACCTTCCTTCCATACAGGCTAGAAGAGATGGTAATATACATAATGGCTGTATAAATTTCAGTTTATTCAATGGAATGCTATTGTTTGGAAAGATTCATGGCAGCAATGCTAACCTAGGAACTGAAAAATAGCCTTAGTCATTGGGGAAATGTTTCTCAGTGTGTATGGAGTATAAATTTATGGCACAAGACTTTTTACTTGGGAATGTTTTTGAATAATTTACATAGATATTGATGAAGGTATTAAGTTGGCCAAAATCTGCTCATTTAATCATCAATTAACAGCTGTTAGTTCAGTTTGTGGCTGTCAAGTTTGTGGCTCAGGCAGTCTCTCAGTAGGGAGGGATTAATGACCCTGAGAAGACAGCAGAATTTATTATTTGAGTGTGTTCATATAAGTAAAAGAAACTTTGAAGACACTTCAAGAGTTCTGCGATGACTATACCCATTGAGGGATAGGAGGAGAAAAGAACCAGAAGATTTGAAAGAAACAATCAAGATTGGATCACTGGATCCTCTGACACCTTTTGCAGGGGAGGTAGCTGGCGTGAGAAGTACACCCAAGTGATAGAAGGATTTGGCCAGGTACTTTATGTCATTAAGATAGCTACATCCAAGCAGATCGTTTACGTTACACACTGATGTTAGTCCAATGGTCTTTGGATCACTATGTTTTGGAGTGGAAAAAAAGCTGAACTTTGACTATAGTATCTGTAAGTTGGGTCTCACTGAGTCATTTTAACTCATCCAAGAGTTGATGCCCTTGACCTGAAAAGAGTTGTCACTGAAAATTTTGGGGACATTACATACAGATCTTGATTTCAGGTATGGACAAACAATAATCTAGTGGCATCTTTTCCTCAAAGTACTAAATTGTTTCTTACCTACTAGGGATATTTTTGGCATTGACCAACCATAAATTTTCACCATGAGTATTTATACCTCAGAAATCAACAAAGGCAACAAATCGGGACTTAATTCATCATTTTATTGATTGTCTACACTTAAGAAGTGATGTAGAAAAGGTTAATGCAGTTTAAATATAAAAAGTATGCTGTGATTATATATATACTAAAAGCTAAAATTTCATATAAAACACATATCATAAAAGGAAATATACATGTGTGTATTTTAGCTGTTTATTTTTCAAAATTTATTAGCATACTGCTGCCCATTTCAAAAATCCTTGTTTGCCAAGTTAAAAAAAAAAAAAAAAGATGACACTCCTAGTGTAACTTCCTTTACCTAAAAAGTACAGCTATGTTTTGGAGTGGCAGAATTTGGAACCCTGGCAAGGAATACTGGATAACTGATTCAGTTTAATTTAATAAGCATTTGCAAAGCATATAATATATTCAAGACACTCTGCTAGGAACTGAAGGGACAAAGGCAAAGATGAAACCTTTCAAGGAAAGCTTATGTTCTCCTGGGTAGATTAAATATGTACATAGATAAGTACTTTCAAAATATTTATATACAAAATGATTCAAAGCAATGTAACTAATAATAGGGGGGAATTAGCTGGAAATCTCTTGTGCAGAAGGCTGCATCTTCATGCAGAACTGCAACCAGTTTTTTTTAATCCTATGTTGCTGACATATTAGGGAAACTGAGGTCTGGTTAGAAACATTGAAGGCATCAGAAAGTAGGTGTTTTAGTTCACATCCATTATAATCACTGGAATTACTCCATTGACTTTACTCAATACATATTGATATTTAAGGAGGATCCATTGTTAAATGTTGGTTTGTGATTCAGTATTTCTTTCGATATGAAAGATATATTTGTCTGTTAAATTAAACATTAGCTGAAAGAGACCTTACCCTTTTAGCTTAGAAGAACATGGAGAGGAACAAGTAATAGCCTCAGTTGTCTATATACAAACACAAAGTATGGGTTACAAGTAATGTCAAGTTGATGTCTACTGTATCAGACTGCTAAACCAAGCTTTTCAAAAATAAGGAAGCATATTAAGGCATACACATTGCACATATTATGATACACAATCAAAAATAATTTTTACTGATGGGGTGTGAGTGTGTGTGTGTGTGTGTGTGTGTATAAGATTAAAATTGCTTGGAACTATTCATCAAATTGGATAGTTAAATGAACAAATTAGGAGTATTCTTGTTCTTGTTTGTCCTTCATTCTTGAATAGGACCATGACATCAAGGTGATGTCATGAGTTGCAGTTAATTCGATTTCAGTGAATAAGGGGTGTGCAAAATCACCAGCCTCAATAACTCTTCCAAAGCCATCTTGGTCCAGTGGCGAGACCATCAGGGTGACTGGAGATGGCCCTGGATGTTTAAGGCAATTGGGGTTAAGTGACTTGACCATGTTCACACAGCTAGTAAGTTTCCGAGGTGACACTTCCCAACTTCCAAACCAGTGCTCTATCCACTGTGTTACCTAACTTCCCCAAAAGTATTCAAAACTGATTGAATAACTGGACCCAAAGAGTCTATGAATTTGGAAGAACTTCTCTAGTGGAACACCACAAGGATCTGTGGTAGGTGCTGCTCTGTTAAATAACTTTTTATTAATACCTCAAGTAAAAGCATAGATTGTATACTTATGGAATTTGCAGATAACATACAGCTTCATAAAGAGACTAGCTAATATACTGGATAACAGAGTGAGGATTTAAAAGCCCAAAGTGCTAAAAGGAACCAAATCAAATGAAATTAAAAAAGAATAAATGCTGTCTTCTATTTGGGTCCTCAAAATCATAGCTCAGGTTGGTATCATTTGTCCCAAGCTCCTAACTCTCCCTTAACTTACTTAATTGTGCAAAGACATAACTAAAGTCCCCAGATAGTCATGAGACTTGACTGTATCTTCACAACTTGAGAGACCCTCCTTATCATATGAAGCTCAGGGGAATATACCCAATTGTATGCTATTTTACTACCTAGACCTTGAGGATGTATGAAATACCCTGCACCTCAGAGAGGAATCTTTGGGATATTTGGACCATGGGCCAGTGCCACTATGTGTATTCCTGCTTATATGCTGATAGGGACCACTAAGCTCCAAGTGAGGAGGAATTATAGAGTCTTAAAGATATCTTTGGGTTTCCAGTCCAGGACTATTAGTAAATATATACTTATTAGCTAGTTGACACATTATGTCTTTCTATCTTTGAAATGAATTTGGCTTTTATCTGTAACTGTAAGGTTTCAATGTGCTCACTTCTTGTATTTCTTAATTTAAACCTCACCCTGATGAGCTAATACATCAAATTAATATGTCGTAATTTCTAATAACTGATTTTTTTTCTTAGATGGAGCCTGGGGAAATGAAACACTTATGCTATTAATACTTTGGGATTCTCCATCACAGTAATACTCAAGGACCATATATACAAGAAAAAAATCACTTCCAGATACAGAGAGAGAAAAGGCCATGACACCAAGGAACATATAGATCCGGCCAGATGGCCCATGAGCAGGGTTCCTAAGTTCTTTTATTGTGTTATAGATATTTTGGAGGTCAGGTGAAGCCTATTTTCAAAATGATATTTTAAATACATAAAATTAAAAATCCTAGCATTACAAATAAAATAAATTATATTGGAAAAATTCTCCAACTATTCATTATATGTTCACAGTATTCAGGTTAATAACCCTTGCCTCAGAGAGATCAATAATCCATATACACTCAGGACCCATCCCTAGACAAAGACACTAAAAATGTTAACAGAGCCATGATAGGGAGGGGCAAAACCACAGCCTTTATCTTTCAAGTACAAAAGATTAGCACATCAGAGATCCATGTGCACTTAAATAGAACTAGACCCATCCTAAGTTACCTAAGGATTATTGGGTGGCAGCAAGGACCCAATTCCATCACAGCTAATTTAGAAGTACATTCCCCTTTTCTGTATAGGTTATATATAACTGTTGTAGTATGTTGACTTAACTTAGTCATAGAATATATGTATACATTACTGAAATTGGGCATACTTTAACTGTGGCAAGGAAAAACTGCAACACATTGTAGGAAAATAGTATACAAATACAGAATTGATTTTTTTGCCAGGAAGAAAAATATGAAATACTCTTAGTGTTAAAAAAAATCTCTCTCATCTAACTTTTCAGACTCATCCAGCATCAAACAAAGCTTGACAGGAAAATAAAACCTTTGGGATATAAAAAGAATAATTACCACACAATAGGACCATCAAGTGTGACCAAGGCTGATAGTTCCACATCACCTCTTCTTCAGTGTTGTTTTTTATAACATGTTATGAAATATTAAGCACAACCTCTAGGGATCCCAGATCCTCGAAAGAAGTAAATTAGGCACAGGTAGGCCTCAGCCTATGGAATAAGTTATGTACTTGAACAAGTAACTGGAAAACAGCAGTAATAGCTTTGAAAAGTATAAAAGAAAGCAGAAAAACTACTACCTTATGAGTTTTATTTAGTAACTGTCATAATTGAATGTCCTTTGGATACTGGTGTACCCTTGTATTATTTTATGCAAACCTGGTATCATACTCCTTTAATACTCCTTTAATTCACCCCATAAAATACAGGTTCAAAGGGCTTGAAGCATGAATAGATTTATTTAGGAGCTCAATTTAACTAGCAGTTATTAAGCACCTACTTACTATGTACTAGAAACTATACTAAGCACTGGGAAAACAAAAACAAAAGTAAAACATTAGCTACCCTCAAAGAGATTTTAGTCGGTCTGGAGAGATACAATGTGGACACAGAATAATAAGACAAAACATATACAAAGTATTTGGGGGACAGCATTAAGACCAGGAAGAAACAGGAAAGAACTCTTTGTAGCAGAGATGAAAGGGGACAGCAATCCAGGCATGGTGGCAGGTAAGAAAAGAGAAATAAATAAAATTCATAATGGAGCACATTGAAAATCACAATAAGCAGGAGTAAGCAACCCTTCTCCAGAGACCTGCATAGTCTATCACTTGCAATATGCTGTGAGCAGAGATGCAGCAAGGAGAGACCAAGCTTGCTCCTTCACATCAGTTCCCCCATCCACGATCTTTCTTATGTTTCACACCTCATTGCTTTTTCTGCTGTTCAAACTTTTAGTAGCTCTAAGCAGATGCCAATATTTCTGTTCTTTTATGGTACCAATGTTTTTCTTCCTGCATTTTTCTATCTGTGGTCCAACCCTGCAATATTTCTTAGTTTTTAAGAAGGTTGTCATCACGTTGCCCAAGGGATGAGCTTTCTGTCTCCAGAATCCTTGGCATCCTATATCAAAGTTCCATAGGATAATTGCTGAAGTCCTGTGACGATGGCTCCTGACTCCAAGCCTCATGCACAAAAGACTTCTCAATGCACAGGAAGAGTTGGCATTGAACCTCACAAGTGAGCCTCTCTTTCCAATTACATTGTGGTGAAGTTTGATATCCATTATTTCCCAGCTGGTGCCTCCTGTACTCATAAGTATCTGTCACAGGTCTAGAGGCTCTGGAGAGCACCCAGATTTATTTCCCATTTTCTCTCAGTATAACACAATTCCCTGCTATGAGCTATTAGGATTTTATTCAAATTCCTCAGGAGTGCTTTCTGAAACATCTAGAGAAAAAAGGGTCAGGGGTGGCAAAGAGTGGAGTCACTTATTCCATTTTCATTTCAGAGAGAAAAATGTGCAGTTTCTTTATCACATAAGAAAAATATCTGGTGTTCAAGTTATTGTTATCTCATTTATCTGGGACAGTACAAAACTTTAGGGAAGGGTCCTAGCTCAAAGAGAAGCTAGGTCAATTTGAAAGAATCTGAGTAGATGGAGTAGGTTTAGAGATTCCAAGGGTTTCAGAATCAACATGCCTTTCTTTGTCTTCCACAGAGTAGACTAAAAATGCTGCTTATAAAAATAATGTATCTTTTAACACGATGCTTGATATCAATGCATTATTTCCACATAAATGTAAGCAATATCATCTGTAACTGTTAAAACAGAGGGTTATGTTGTGTGACCCTGGGCAAGTCACCAAACCTTCATTGCCCCACAAAACAAACAAAAAACAAACAAAAACACCCCAGAGGGTTGTGACTAAGGGTTGTCCCTTGAAATATAAATTATTATCATCATCATGGTACACGGGAAAGAAAGCTGGCCTTAGGAATCAGGAGAACTCAATTTAAATCCTGTGCTTGGTGTTTAGAACATGTGTGACTTTTCTGCAAATTACTTAATCTTCCAAGATCTGCTTCTACGTCTATAAGATGAAGGGGTTGGACTAAGAGGTTCTCTAGGATTCTGCCCAATGATTCTGAGACTATTATCAGAAGTTTATCAGTTTTAATGTCTAATTCTCTGAACTGATTAGATCAAAAAAGATCATTTCAAGAGCAGTGTTCTCTCATTTACTCTTGAGGCAGTTCCAGTCAATTAAAAAATGGCTATATCAGAAATTTAGAGAATAATATCCAATCTCATATCATTTAAAAATCCTTAAATTGTAAAAAAAAAACATTATATAATCTGGATTATATATAAATGTGTAGTCATTGTTGGTCTTTCATTCTTGAAAAGGACCATGGCATCAGGAGGTGATGTCATGACTCACAGTGAATTGGATTTAAGAGAGGGAGATCTGTACAAAGTCACTGGCCTCACTCTCTCCTCCAAAGCCATCTGGAGCCAGTGGCAAGATATACATCAGCATGACTGGTGATGGTCCTGACTCTTTTAGGGAATCGTGGGTAAGTCACTTTTACAGGGTCACACAGCTAGTAGTGTCAAGCGTCCATCTGAACTCAGATACTCCCGACTCCAGAGCCAGTACTCTATGCACTGCAACACCTAGCTGCCTCTAATGTGTAGTGCACAAACAGGGCAGTAGCTTCTCTATCAGGTTATCTTTCACAAACATGACAATAGCTTCTTTATAAGGTTGGTTTTTAATATTCATAGTTTCTGTAGGCAAATATTGACTCCTTACTCCCAATTAATATTTGTCCAGTCAGTTCAACAAATTTTTATTAAATACCAGCAAGGTGAGAGGCAGCATGGTGAAGGGAAAAAAGCCACAGTCTCAGTAGGTAAGTCCTTCTGCCACATATTTACTGTATGATCCTAGGCAAATCACTTAACTTGATGCCCCCCAGACAACTAAGACTGCCAATTGCCAAGCAAATATTAGCTAGCCCTGAATGAGAGATTTTGCTCTACCATTGTGATCAGTTGCCAATAAATAAATAAACAGATAGATAAATAAATAAATAGATAGATAGATAAGTAAATAAATAAATAAATAAATGGACAAGGTACTGTACTAGGCACATAAGGTAGAAAAATAAAATGAGGGACAGTTCCTGCCCTCAGGTAGTTTACCTTCTAGTAGTGGTAATAAATAATACAGTTTCTCAGATAACAAATAAGTTTCCATGTGACAAGTGAATAGGTAAGGAACAGTGGTCTGAGAATTTTTTTTTTTTTTAGTGAGGCAATTGGGGTTAAGTGACTTGCCCAGGGTCACACAGCTAGTAAGTGTTAAGTGTCTGGGGCCGGATTTGAATTCAGGTACTCCTGACTCCAGGGCCGGTGCTGTATCCACTGTGCCACCTAGCTGCCCCAATGGTCTGAGAAATTTAAGGAGCAAGAGTTACTTTTTTTCTGTTGGGATCAAGAAGTACTTTGTTAAAGAGCTTTGAACTTTGAAGGAAGATTATTTCAGCAAGTGAAAATTGTGAGTGTTTATCAATTTTAATGTGGATTGAAAACAGAATTAAGGCTTACTTAACAGGATATTTACTAAATCTTTGCAAAATAGAATGGCATAAATAGTCACAGGTTACAAAGTCTGAAATAAATTTTCTCCTTATAAGAAACAGACTATTTCTTAATGGATAAGATATAATGAAACATGTCACATTGAGAATCTCCATGAATGTTATCTCTTGATGGTTTCTACATTTCTATATTTTGCTCTTTAGATCAGTAGACTTTCCCTGTTCTAAGAAGCAGGGGAAAACAAGTTGGAAATTTGGAAAGATCCATACATTATTATTTTAGGGGGTAGGGCAATGAGGTTTAAGTGACTTGCCCAGGGTCACACAGCTAGTAAGTGTCAAGTGTCTGAGGGCAGATTTGAACGCAGGTCCTACTGAATCCAGGGCCGGTGTTTTATCCACTGTGCCACCTAGCTTTCCCGATCCATACATTATTTTGGAAATAATACTCAAAGTTGAGATATGCTAACTGATGTCAGTCATATGGTATAGATAAATTAGTACAGGACTTGAACTCAGAAGAGCTGAGCTCCAATCCCTGGCTCTGACATTCTGACTTGTGAGACGAAGCAAGTGACCTACAAAAGGCTTCCTACTTCCCAAAAAGTTATTATGAGGATAAAATTAAGATACTACATGTGAAAATGCATTGTAATTATAAAACATTACATAAATATCAACTATTATTTTCTTTAGGTCACCTTATTAAAGCACCCAGACACTTGTGAGTTGTAGTAGATTGATACATTATCTGAATTTTTCTTTATATTATAGACCCCTATCAGCAAGAGTGTTGATGGGAAGGATATGCATGTGTGTGTATATGTATGTGTTTATGAGCACACATACATGCATACATGTGTACATGTGTGTATATGTGTATGTGTATATACGTGTGTGTCTGTATACATATATGTATGTATTTTCCTTCAGCTTCAAACAGGACTGAATGCTCATGGAAAGTATAAGCCCTTCCCAAGATACCCCAACACTTGAGTTTTATGGAGAATAGAAGGGCCAAAGAGATGCAGATATGCTATTTCTATTGGCTGACTGATTGACTATAATAGTGACCCATAGAAGTTTAGTTTGCCTTTATTGCCCCCCTTAAGAAATGATCTCCCTGAAGTTTTTATTTTCTCTCACTGTCACTGACCAGTTGAATTTATTGTACCTCTACTTCCTCTCCTTCCCTTCCCTCATTGTTTCATGGTAAACTAACATTGAGTTTTTTGCTCTCTTAAATTTTATTTGTTATATGGGGAGTGGGTAAGTTGTCTCCAGATGAATATAAGTTGTGTGTATACACATATGTGTGTATATGTATATGTATGTATACACACATTACATTCATGTATACATGCACAAACCTTTATATATGTGTGTACATGAGTAAGTATATGTATTTATGTGCACATATTGAATTCTGAGCAAGTATTTGGTCTATAAAGGAAAAGACCATAGAAGGGAGGAAGGGAAATAGGTTTGAATCTCTAAACTTAAATGTTAGACTAAATTTAACCTTCCTCTTATCTCTAAAGATAAAAGGGGGACTTCAGTCTAATAGATTTAAAAGGAATTGTTTAATGCTATTAAATTTGAAATCATTTCTTAATTAAATTTTAATCAGGGCATTTTGTTATGAATGAGGATACAAAAATAAAAAATGACTGACACAGTCCTTAACTGAAAGGAACAAGCAACTTGGAATGGGAAAAAGACTTCCGTGAATATCAAAAAGTTGGAATGTAAAAAGTCATTGGAAATCAAAAAAGAAGCATGAGATACTCAGTGATAGAGAAGTTTTCTGGCTGGGGAGATGAAGAAAGGGTGCATGTAAGAAGCAGAACCTGAGCTGGGTCTTGAAAGAAGGGAAGAATTTTAGTAGATGGAAATGCTTAAGGAATCCATTTCAAGCATTGGAGATCGCCTATAAAAATCCTTAGCTAGAAAAAATGGGCAGGATAAGAGTTGGGAATAGCTAGTAAACCAATCTGGCCGGAAAGTAGAGTTCACAAAAAGAAGAAAATAAGGCTGGAAAAATAGGTTAGAATTAAAACATGGAGTGTCTCCAATGGAAGGCATAGACATTGACATTTTACCAATTGTGAATTGATGGACACTGAAAGCTTTTGAATGACCTGAACATGTGTATGCCTTAGTAAGGTTACTTTGGTAATTTTGAAGAGCATGGCTTGGAGGAGGGGAGAGGCTTAGGAGCAGGAAAAGTAATTGAGAAGCTTAAAATAGTCCAAGTTAGGGAACATGGAGCCCTAAAGCACCCTGTTGGTTTTTCCCCCAAAAAACTTTCTATTTCCCCAGTTTCCAGCACAGTGCTTTACATAAAGTAGGTATCTAATGTGTGTTTTTTTTTTTTAATTTTTAGTGAGGCAATTGGGGTTAAGTGACTTGCCCAGGGTCACACAGCTAGTAAGTGTTAAATGTCTGAGGCCGGATTTGAACTCAGGTACTCCTGACTCCAGGGCCAGTGCTCTATCCACTGTGCCACCTAGCTGCCCCCTAGGTATCTAATGTGTTTTAAAAACTGAATTAGAGGGGCAGCTAGGTGACATAGTGGATAAAGCACCGGCCCTGGATTTAGGAGGACCTGAGTCCAAATCCGGCTTCAGACACTTGACACTTACTAGCTCTGTGACCCTGGGCAAGTCACTTAACCCTCATTGCCCAGCAAAAACCAACCAAATAAATAAATAATAAAATAAAAATTGAATTGGATCTTAGGCTGTAGCAAGAACACATTGTTTTTATTGCTAATAGATTTCTCTTTCTCACCTACAAATAAAATGGAATATCATTGAAGTTAGACCTTAAGATTTCACTTAATATAAAATACCTTTCCTCTGAAGGTAGCAAAAATATACCACTTCAACTTTAATGCTTTTCATTCAAACAATAAGTAATTTAATAGCACAAACGAGAACTTTGATGAAAACAGAAGCCATATTGCTATTCTTCCATCAGCTTATTTTGTCAAATGAATGAATGTTTCTATCTCTACCCTCATCTCCACAAAAAAAGAAAGTAACTCCTTTTCCCAAACACCAAGCCAAATCAGATTAGTGAAGTATATAGATGGCAGACAGAGTCTGGAACAAGTTTTTGAGTGATATGATGAATCTGAAATCATCTTTTCCTTATGCTTCCTCCCACTCAGGCATCCAAGTGATATTCTCCAAATTGATGACCTCAGGGCATAATATCAAATCTATCTTGTTTGTTCATGCTGACAGTGGTCCCTATTTTTTTCTTCTTAATGACATTTTAACTCCTGATTTTTGATTGCTGAATTGCATACACACACACACACACACACACACACACACACACACACACACACACACACATACACAGAATTAGCACTCTAAATATTCCCCAAAGTCCAGAACCTAAAGAAAATAAATCATAGTTTTTCTCCTCCTATTATAAGAGAAGGTAATGATCACATCATCTTTGTTTAGTCTTCAAGTCATAAACTTGTTGACTTGTTGTGTGAAATTGCCTACCTCTTCTGGATTATAAAATAAACTTTATTCTGATAATCAAGACCTTAAAGATCCAAATTCTCCATTTTACCAAAGAATCTCCGGTCACATAAGTTAAATGATTTTCTTACAAACATGCAGGTATGGCCATTTTCCTAATCTGGACTTTAACCTGACCTGTGCTGACACATTAAGATTCTATCTTTGTGCAACTTGAAGGCTGCTCCCAAAGCCTATATATTCTCATTCCACTTTTTCTGTTACCATACTTCTCAGTTCTGAACACCAAATCCAGTCTTCTCTTAGAGACTAAAACCTTGCCTATACCCTCCTGTTTGGTCTAACACCCAGTATTCTGAACTTAGCATTACTTTCAGGCCTCATCATGGCTAGTATTCCAATCCATCCATCCAGTTCATATCCTATCTATGGTGGCATCAAGCCTCCCCTGTCCTGTTATGATACCTGACCCAGGTATCTAGAATTTCAGTTATATTTTAATTGATAAAAAGCACAAACAAAAGGAAAACAAGGCTTTAATGTCCTTTACCTTTTAATTACCCTTCAGAAGGAAAACAGGAAGTAAATTCTCCTTAGATACATTTTGTAATATCACCTTGTAGAAGGCAAATTCAGCATACAAAACTTAATATACCCCAGAAGCTTCGGAAGGAGATAATGAGTTGACAGAAATGCATCCCAAAAGGTCAATGAAAGATCAAATACAAGACTTTTAAAAAGGTAATGTAGATAAAAGACCATATCCTCAACCCGACTTTAATGACATTTTACGGATGATGGAATAAAGCAAAGAGCAATATGAGCAATACTGAAGTATTTGCAAGCTTAGGAAATGCCATTTGAAAGCATCCCTGGACAGAGCAGTCAACAGATTATACATCTCTCACAAAGGGCACATCTACATTAGCTATTTCAATTGAATGGTGGGGGAAAAGGTATAGTGGAGAGCAGACATGATTTGACAATTCTTATTTCTTCTACAAATTTGAATTCACTTCAATGTAGACATACCCAGAGGGAATAGCACTGAGAATTTTACAGCCCCATTTTCAGAGCTGAAAAATGCCCATGAATCTATATTGTGACTATTTCATATTTAATTGAACACTCCTGCAAATTAGGTCTGTACAGTTATAGATTAGAAAAGATTAAAGAAAGTGAATTCACACAGGTCACTTGAGTTGTCATGGAACCAGATTGAGAAGACTGTGTTCATTACTTAGTTCCCAAGTCTTCCTGAACTTTTAGTACATTACATGAAAAATAAAAGGAGAAATCTCTTTCTCTGTGATGAATATTATATGATTGCAAGTACAAGGAAAGCTCATTTCCACTTAATTTGAAACAGATCATTCTGAGTTACTGAAAAATTTGAATGGTGGACTTCAAGCAATCTCCAGATTATAAACAATATGTAATACAAAATTTCAGTTGGAAACCAGTTTCCCTCTCCCCTCCCCTCCCCATCCCTCTTTTCTCCTCCCCTCTCATCTCCCCTCATCTCAAACCCTTTCTTCTTCTCTCCTTTCTTCCTCTTTCTTTTTCTCTTTTCTGCCCTCTTTTCTTTTGTGGCAGAGGGTAGGGAAGGAAGAGATGAGAACTATGAAGAATTTTCCATTGGATAACTCTTTCATAACCTTAAGTCTACTGCTTAAACTTGTGTCAAATGGGGAAGGTTTTAAATGATCCACATTGATAGTAATCCTTCTTTGAAAATGTGATAATGAGATGGCTAAAGATTTTATCTCTAATTAGAGAGGATAAATATCTAACAATAAGCTGGGCATTAAAAGTCCAGCCTGGCCCTAGGAAAGGTCACTTCCTCCAGAGCGACTCCCAGATTTGTCCTATACCTGCCTCCCAGAAATATGGGATGCCAGGCAATTGTAGATAGAACTTAAGGTCAGACCTTAAAGATAAGGTGAACGATAGGTATTTATGAGAAATATAATTAGATAGTAAAATTCAGTCTTGAAGATAATTTTTAAAAGACATAATGAAGTTGAAGTAATAGAGGGGTAGAAAACGATTCCTTGTGTCTGTTTTTGTTTTTATTTTTTTTTCTCACCTTCTGGCTACCAGAGTAATTACCCTAAATAGAAACAGAGTCACACACTTCTACACTTATCTGTTTAAATACTATTGTTCATGATCTTGAAGAAGGGAACTGCAGATATTTGGGGCTGCTCCTACTTAGTACCTGCATCTCTCCCTTATCTTGCTAACCTTCTCTTTTGAGAGATCCTCAAGACTTTAACCACAAGTATGTGAGAAAATAATGGGTTTTGGGACACCCAGAGGCCCCAGCTCAAGAGGATAATATTGAGGTTGATTTGATTGACTTTGCTGATTAACTCACTTGAAATTGACTTAGTTGAAACCACACCTACTTGAGGGACTGGCCCTCAGAGGATGTATTCTCTGAGCTGTGACCTCAGCATGTTCTACTCATGGACCACCCTCAAGTCCAGTGAACCAATGGATTTGGGTGATATTGTCCAATTAGTTTGGAGAAGTGTGTAGGAACCACCTCTTATCCTGACCCACAAGAGTCTTAAACTCACAGAAGCAGAGGGACTTCTTTTTTGACCTGACACTTATAGGTGGTGGCCCCTTTTCCTCTCTCCTCTGTAACAAACTGAAAGGAAAAGAAAACAAAATAGTAAACATTTCCATAAATCAAATCCAAGTTAATTTTAAAAATAAAAAAGTCCATAATTATTAAATTCTTCAATTGGTATCTTCATTCCTCACTAACCATCCATATTTATGAAGCTATACATTAAGTTCCAGATGAACATGCTCTGTCCCATCTTGAATGTCTGGTGATGATGAAATCTCCCATGTTTCTTCCTCTAATACTTCAAGAACCATGACCTCATTGATGTAAGCACTTCCTTCAATGGCAAAGATAAATTCATACTTTCTCATCTTTAAGTTTTTTTTTCCTTTTCTCTAAAGAATTAGCTGAATTTCTTTTTCCAAACAAAAGTCCCTCTTTGAACCAAATCTTATGAGAGTAAGGTTGAAACAATGCTCACCCCTCCCTTCTTTCACTCTTTTGTAATAGGTTTTTTGCACCTCTTCATATGATGTAATTAACCCAATTCTACTTCCCCTTTCCTCTTCTCCCCATAAACTCCTTTTTTACCCCTTAATTTTCTTTATATCATCACATCAAAGACAATTTATATTTATACCCTTTATGTATACTCCTTCTGTCTATCCAAATAGAGATACAGTTCATAAGAGTTTTAAGTATTATCTTCCCATGTAGGGATTTTAAAAGTGTAACCTTATTTAATAACTTCCCCCCCACCATTTACCATTTTAAACTTCTCTTGAGTCTTGTATGTTAAGACTGAATTTTCTATTCAGTTCTGTTTTTTTCATCAGGAAACCTTTAAAGTCCCCTATTTCATTGAATATCCATCTTTTCCCCTGATAGAGAATGATCAGTTTTGCTGGGTAGTTCATTCTAGGTTGCAATCCAAGCTCCTTTGCCTTCTGGAATATCATATCCCAAACCCTGGGATCCTTTAATGTTGAAGCTGCCAGGTCCAGTGCAATCCTGACTGTGGCTCCATGATATTTAACTTGCTTCTTTCTGGCTGCTTGGAGTATTTTCTCCTTCGCCTGATAATTCTGGAATTTGACTACAATATTCCTTGGAGTTTTCCTTTTGGGGTCTCTTTCAGGAGGTGATTGGTGGATTCTTTCAATCATGATTTTATCCTCAGGGCAGTTCTCCTTGATAATTTCCTGGGATATGGTGTCTAGACTCTTTTTCTGATTATGGCTTTCAGGTAGTCCAATAATTGTCCAATTATCTCTCCTGGATCTATTTTCCAGGTCAGTTGTCTTTCCAATGAGGTATTTCACATTTTCTTCTATTTTTCATTCTTTTGATTCTGTTTGACTGATTCCTGGTGTCTCATGGAGTAATTAGCTTCCATCTGTCCAAACTGAATTTTTAAGGCATTGTTTTCTTCAGTAAGCTTTTGCACCTCCTTTTCCATTTGGCCAAATGAATTTTTTAAGGAATGTGCTTCCTTTTCCATGCTGTTGATTCTTTTTTTCATAATTTTCTTGTGTTGGTTTCATTTCTCTCCCCATTTTTTTTCTTCTACCTATCTCACTTGATTTTTTGGTTGTTGTTGAGGCAATTGGGATTAAGTGACTTGCCCAGGGTCACACGGCTAGTAAGTGTTAAGTGTCTGAGGCTAGACTTGAACTCAGGTTCTCCTGAATCTAGGGCGAGTGCTCTATCCACTGTGCCACCTAGCCACCCCTCAATTGATTTTTAAAATCCTTTTGGAACTCTTCCAAGAAGGCTTTTTGGTCTTGAGACCAATTCATTTTCCCTCTTGAGGCTTCACATGCAGGTGATTCAAGAGTATCATCCTCATCTGAGTTTCTGTTTTGCTCTTCCCTGTCCACACAGAAGCTCTCAAAGGTAAGAGCCCTTTTTTTGTTTCTTACTCATATTGCAGCTTATTTTTTTTTAAAGTTGAGGCCTTCTCCTGGGGTGCAAGGGTCACTGTTTCAAGATTCTTATGCTGGGGGATAGAGGCTGTGTCACTGGCTTTTTACTCTAAGGCATCTATGGTTTGTTGATTTCTCACCACCCCGGGCCTGCTCCCTGTGCTTACTACTGGTGTGCTGGAATGGCCAGGCCTGGTCACGCCCATCCTACGGGTGGCCCTCCTCCTGATAGCCTGTCCTCTCAGCTGGTGCTGGTGAATCTCACAACTGGCCTGCTGTGTCAGCAGCTTGCTGAGCCAGGATCAAGGGGCCTCAGTTGCTCTGCTATGCCAAGAGCTTCCTGCTGACTGGCCCAAACCCCTTCCGTGCTGTGCTATGAGCTGCACTGTGCTTCCCTTTTGCCAGAATGAGAACGACCTTTCCTGAAGTCTTCTAAATTATCTCAAGTTGGAAGATTCTGTCTCTCTATCTATTTGTAGGTTCTATAGTTTCAGAATCCATCCAGAGGCTTGAATTAATGTTGTTTTTGAGGGAAACTTGGGAGAGCTCAGGCAACTTCCTGGCTTCTCTTTGCCATGTGGCTCTGCCTACCCCCCCCCTTTTTTTTTCATGGATCCGCCAGTGATGGGCTATCAAAAGTGTTAAGAGCATTTTTTTAGATTCCTAGGCATTCTATGAGACCATCACATCAAACACCTGTTATTCCTAGTTTTCACCTCATGGCTGGCCCATTTCTTTTCCCAGTCATAAACTGCCTTCATGATTCCTTTTACATTGATTTCTATGTGTTTACCCCATGTATCTTTCTGTTGTCCTTTGGACAATCTATGTTTTTGATTCCTTAAAAAGGATGGTTTTCCATTATTTACATTCTGGCTAGAATAATACTATTATTTTACATACAGATTTTCACTTCAGATAGAACTTGGGGAAGATGCTATGCAATTGAACAAATGCAATACATGGTGCCCTCTTTTTCCAGTTTGTTTTTGGGGCAACTTCATCGTTCATCTACAGTGTCTGTCCAAAGTATATATGTTGATGGACCATCTCTATGACCTGGCCACCCAAATGTGTCTGGACATTTGGATCTTTATCTACTTGTTCTTTTCTATGTGGATATTTAAGCTAAACTTTCTGAATGAGTGTGGATCCCAAACAGGAGGTTTTGCAACACTGTAAAATTTGGTGCAATCAGCAAAATGTCAACTGCAAACTGGATGTAACTGAATAAAAAATAGAGAAAATACATAGCTGTGGTGCAGTTGATAAAGATGGAACTTGGAGTCAAGAAAAACTGAGTTTAAATTCTTCCTTGACTACTTACTGTGTGACCTCAAGCAAATCACTTGAACTTTCGCCACTCAATTTAATATTTTTGTGAAGAATAAATGAGATTACATATAAAAAGTGTTTTGCTAATTTTGAATTCCTATATAAATGCTAGCTTTATCAAGATTTTTTTAATGAGAAAGCCAGGAAAATGGTTAATCTTTTCTTGGAGGTAAGAAAACTTTACACTATATCTCAGGTAAACCAGTTCAGGGGTTCAGTGGTTGAACTGGTAGGGTACCAGCTTGTAATGGGTTCCATAGTTAGGGCAATGCTGTGTCTCACCTTTGTAAAGTGAGAACCAGATGACTGCATTGTTGTCCTCTTTGTAGATACAGCCAACTATTCTCTTGTCAATGATGATGGAAGGGACCAGGTTTGACTCCTCTTTAGTCCCTGGAGCTGCCTTTTGGACTAACATACTGGAGAGATCCAAATCATTCCTTGCAGCCATCATAATCACTCTCTCCAAACCAGCAGCCTCCTCTTCATTAGAAGGGATGCCTATACGGGCAGTTTGGTGGTGCAGTGGATAGAGCATCAGCCCTGTATTCAGAAGGACCTAAGTTCAAATCCGGCCTCAGGCACTTGACACGTAGTAGCTGTGTGACCCTGGATAAGTCACTTTACCCCAATTGCCTCACAAAAAAAAAAAAAAGAGGGGATGCCTCCTCTGCTCATCATGGAGAGAGCAGCAGCCCAAGCTGAGCTATAGGCCCTCAAGGCCTGGACTGCCAGTGCTCCAATACCCTGAAATAACCTTGAAGCCATCATGATTCTATGATGATTATTCTTAATAATATCATTTCAATATTTTTAAACTTTAAAATAAAGTAACTGATCCAGTAGAGGTCAACACTTGAAACATAATGAATTATAAATATGTAGTTATCCAAATTCACAAGGACTTAAATTTCATCTCAAGTTGTAAATTTAAAATTTCTCCATATCCATTTTTCCCCATAGAACTATATTGTGAAGAGGAAACAAAGAAGCTTGTATTTAAACCTAGACACAACAAGTAGGATCAGGGATTATTGCTCTTACCACATAAATATGGACTGAACACTGGAGAAATGGGCCAACCCCTACCCAGGCTTGAAGTATCTAAACAGAATAGATTATGCTCTGTACCCTGTAGCATACCTTCAGTACTGGGGTATGTCATGCCTTTCATAAGGGATAGCTAGAATCTGGGGCAATGCTTCGGTGTGCTGATGGGGGTGACAATCTCAGGCCTTCATGTACTCCAGGTAAGCCTTCTATAGACTAGGTCTGCCCTTTCATCCCCAGCAGTGACATCCATGAGTGTCTACCCACATGGGGATTCCTAAGGTTTCTGCATTTTTATGAGGTCTTATACTCCTTTTTGTACTTTAACTCTAACTCCACCTTCCTCAAAAGAATTTGTTTTAGGTACAATATTTTGTAGGTATGATTCTGCCATTTTAAAAAATTGTGGGGGGCAGCTAGGTGGCGCAGCAGATAGAACACCAGCCCTGGATTCAGGAGGACCTGAATTCATATTTGGCCTTAGATACTTGACACTTACTAGCTGTGTGACCCTGGGCAAGTCACTTAACCCACATTGCCCCACTAAAAAATGTATTATTATTCAGACCATATATGCCCATCAATAAACTATCATTAAATATCATCTTGAAAAAAATAACAAAGATAAAAAGGATTTCTCCCTTCTGGGGACCTTTGAATTACCAATAATTTCAACAACACAAAAGGAGAAAAATGCCTGGGTTTTTTCAAATGCCAAAAGCCATGTCAGTTGTAAAATTTTGTCCTATACAATCAAGTCTGGATTGACCAAGAAAACATTAAGACAGGTTTTATAATGATGACAAGTGGGCAGAGAAAAAGAGGCTTGCTCTCCTTCTTTAAGCCATATTAGTCAGATTATTTCAAAGACTTCAAAAGGCAGCAGCCCTTGGGAGAACTGCAGGAGGCGAAGCTCCTAAGGGTCTAAAGTATGGGTTTATGTTAGCACAGTGACGATAATAATACTTAGCACCTTTATAGTGCTTTTCATCTTCAAAGTGATTTACAAACAACTACTACTACAGAGCAGAACTCTGGGAGGTTTTATGGAAATGTGTCCAAACCTTTTTGGAAAGTTGATCCATTAGACCTCTCCAAAAGCCTGGATAACAGTGTCCCATCAATCCTTACCCACCTAGACAGGAAATCCCTGTGGGGTGTCTAAGAATATTTCTCACTACTAAAAATGAGGTCAAAGCCACAGTTCTCACTCAGGGAGGTTTTTCTTCTATACATTTCTAATGGTAAAAGAAAAGTCAGTACCCTTTCTTGCTTTTAAAAAAAAATAGTTCATTTCCCAGTTCTTCTTCCCAGTCATCCCTGCGTGATTCCACTCCATAAAGTATTATTTTCCTGGACAGGAGAATGTGTTCCATTTACAGTTTATTTCTATGTCTCAAATTTCCATTTATTGCTTAGCTGATCCTTAGCTTCTTCAAATGTCCTTTTCCACAAGAAAAGGAATTGGGTCTGTATGATTACATAAACCAGAGGCATGATTGAATTCTATTACTCCAAATACAGTTTTGTGATATGTTTTTCTCCAGATCAAACAGTAAATTAATAATTTATTGAGTGTCTTCTATGTGTTAGGCTCTGATAGTTACTGAGAATACAGATACAAGATACAAGAGTCCCTGCCCTCAATGAGCTTACAAACCTATATAAGGATATAACATGTTTCCACATAAGTAAATACAAGATATAGGCAATACAAATAAGAGGGGATTTTTTGGTGGGGAGTTACAGGAGGGAAGGGGGTGGCACTAATAACTGAGGAAATTAGGAAAGGATGTTTTTGAGAGAGGTAGCTTTTGAGCTAAGGTATGGCTAGAGCTAGGGGATTCAACATGAGGAGGTGAAGAAGCAGTTCATTCCACACACAGAAGAAAGTCTCTACAAAGACACCAAAGTGTTGGTCATCTTCAGCAAAGAGTCCAGTTTGTCTCCAGATTAAACTATGTCAGGAGGGGCAGCTAGGTGGCGCAGTGCATAGAGGACTGGCCCTGGATTCAGGAGGACCTGAGTTCAAATTCGGCCTCAGACACTTGATACTTACTGGGCAAGTGACTTAACCCTAATTGCCCCACAAAAGGAAAAAAAAAATCGACAGCCGTGAGTAGCATGAATTAAAAAGGAGAGAGACGGAATAAGGGAGATTAAAAAGTGATTGCAGAGGGCATCTAGGTGGTGCAGTGGATAAAAGCACCGGCCGTGAATTCAGGAGTACCTGAGTTCAAATCCGGCCTCAGACACTTAACACTTACTAGCTGTGTGACCCTGGGCAAATCACTTTACCTCCATTGCCCAGCAAAAAAAAAAAAAAAAAAAAGTAATTGCAGTACCCCAGGTGAGAGTTTATAAGGACCCAAACTAGGCTTTCCTATGTAGTACACTGGGTAGGATCTTACTTTGGTATCCCATTTACTGCAGGGAACATGGAGTAGTACTACTTTTTAAGAAATAGAAAGTACCTATGATTATACAAATGAACAAACTTATGCCCAGAAAGATGAAGTGACATCCCCAATGTCACTAAGTTAATTGGTGACAGAATTAGGATTAGAACCCAGGACTTCCGTACCCTCAAATCCTGGTATTGCTCTAGTTCACCATGCTACCCCTTGTACCTGAACTGCATTCATTTTATACCAACTATCCAGGTTCATATTCAAAGAGAACTTGCTCTTAGTTTATGAAGTGATGAGTTGTGAATCATCTCTTTGTGTAGTAAAATTAAAGATACATTTTTAATAGTAATCCAATGTTGAGGTAATATATTTAGTTTGATTGAAGTAGAATCAAGAGCTTCTTCAAGTCAATAAACATTAAGGTACTGAAAATTTAATTTAATTTAATTAAAATATATAGAAAAATAAATTAAAATATGTGAAATATTCTTTATTTTATATGCTTCTACAATAGGTTTTCCCCATGTAAAAAGAATCCATTTGAAGGTTTGGAGATTTTCTTTTCTCTAATATGCAATAAGTCTCACAGTTTATAAGACTTCTAAGTCAGCCATATCATTTGAAACACTATGCTAGGTATACATAGTTCATGGGAGCTCAGATTCACAATGGACAGAAGTTGTAATTGTCTATATTGATGTGCCTCAGTTTCTCAAAACTCCATTTCTCCCATTATATTCCAGTGTTCTATGCATTTTTTTTCAGTGACTTGAATCCTCTGGAAATACAGTTCCTAACATCCCCTTTAAGACACATTGTACCTTTAGGGAATCATGAAGGGTCCTTTTTTATTTTCTGTCTAATGAGATAATATTTCTAAAAGTGTGAAGCGCTATGTTTGGCACAGAGTAGTTGCTATTTAAAGGTTTATCACCTTCCCTTATTCTGAGACGTAACCTTGGGTAAGTCAATTAACTTCACTAGTCCTCATGTTTCTCTGGTATCAAACAAATGATCTCTAATTTCCCATTCAGCTAAAATCCTATGATCTAATACATGCTACTAGAAGACCATATTGTTCAAGTTGGGGGGATGAGGGTGGATGGGTGGATGTAAAATAAAATACACTGTGCCTAGGCCATAGTGACTGGTCACTCCCAATCAGCACACAGGAGGAAACATTCAAGAGAATTTTGATTAGAAATCTCTACAAGGTCAATTCACCCATCCTTGTCTAAAATGGATTTTTGATAATAGCTTATATCTCTTTCGCAACTTAGATGTCATTCAAATCAAAAGAAGCATGGCTTTAGAAGTGAAAGATATAGGTTTCCCTAACATTGGTTGATATTCATTCAACCTCAGATTGTCAGTAATAAATTGCTACTAGCTAGGGAAAAGTTCAGTAAAAAGAACCATATGCCCCTTCTGTCCTTGGCCATACTTTTGAACTAACTATACAAAATTCAACTTTTTGGCATGTGATTCATTGGATCATTTAAAACTCCTTTCACTAGCTACAAAATAGAAAGGATGCAAACTGTTATCTCTCCCTTAAATTCCTCAGCATTCAGAGTAAGTTGAAAATTAATATGAATTTCTGTATTCAGGCAATCTGTTGAATACATCACATGAAGACAGAAACAGTGTGGTTTCAGTGGTTAGAGGGTCATCCTTTGAGTTAGGAAATGCCGGGTTTAAATTCTGCCCCTAATACAACCTATCTGTGGGACACTGGGTAGGTCAATTATTCTCTCCATTCACTAGACAGACTGGAAGGTACTGATGAGCAGCTGATCTTTATAGGTGGAGGTAGTTGTTACACAGATGGTCATAGGTCTAGACTGATTCAAGTCAAGCCAAGTCATACACAGTTACTATATGTCTACTATGTGCCAAGGCACTCTGCTAAGTTCTGGGGATATAACAAAAGCCCCCACTCTCAAGGAGCTCACAGCTTAATTGGGGAGATCATATACAAAGAACTATATACAAATGAGATATATGCAGGATAAATGGAAAAGAATAAACAAAAGGAAAGCACTAGCATTAAGGGGATGGGAGACTGGAGACCAGAGATGAAAACAACTGGCAAATAATTGGATTAGACATTTGCTCTTCCATCCTACATACCACAGCCCAGATGCAGCCTGCCCAAAATAGTTTAATCCCATAGCATATGGCTCAGCCAATTTGGTGTTTTATTTTTCCTCAACTGACTTCCTCTATTAATATGGAAATAAATTTAATAACAATATTGTGGGAGAAGAAGGATTAGAATATACTATATATCATGTACATGACAAAAATAGATATGCTACAACATACAGCAATATTAATGGAAAATAACAAT
Organism: Dromiciops gliroides; assembly: GCF_019393635.1. Lineage (NCBI taxonomy): Eukaryota > Metazoa > Chordata > Mammalia > Microbiotheria > Microbiotheriidae > Dromiciops > Dromiciops gliroides. The sequence continues at coordinate 190,983,425 of NC_057866.1, read as the reverse complement.
GTCTATATAAGGTATTATGCAGCACCTATACAGTCCTTACTTGGAATTATTTGATGCAGTCCTAGGAGTCACAAACTAGAGATCAGTCCCTTCTATAAGCAAGCAGTTCAGGAAACTATTTTTTTTTTGATGATTTGAATATAAATTGCCAGTGCTTCTGCCAAAATGACCTATTTGCAGTTGCTTGTGTAAGGTGTTTGCTGCCCAAGTAGAATGGAGATGCCCACGTTGATTGTTCTTAATGTGGCTTTCATGGCATATTACAAGGTATTTCTGGAATCTTCCCCATACCTCTCTAAGGGAGACTGATATTTCTATTTTGAAGATGGTGGGGGAGGGGGCCATAAGGTTTGCCTTTCTGTTCTTTGAGAGAGGGGTACTGGATCTTTCCCTCTAAATATTTCTGATCTAGGGAATGATTGGTTCAGAACACAAAAAGCTGCTTTCCTGGCTGCTTTTTTCTAAAGGAGGGGAGGATTTTTACTCAAAGCTCATTCCCACCAGCTTGTCCCCTTATCACTCTATAGCGGTTACGCGAAAAGTTCTACCAAATAGCAAATATTGATCAAGCCCATTTATTCCAACAAATAATAAACAGAAATCAGAGAGTTCACATGAAGAGAAATTTTCTGAAGCTGGAAATTGAGAACTTATTGAGCAGTCAGATTCCTGTACATGTCTGGAAAAGAGTCTTTCTCTTCTCACAGGAGTCAGTCCCAAAGACCAGAAGCATGTATCTTTCTCTAGGAAGAGAAATCCAGGGAGTTTCTCCTCACCAAAATTGTAACATCAACTCCACCTCTGATGTGGTCATATGGTATTGTGTCAGAATTCTCTCCAATTCTGAGGAGAGTCTCATACATAACATTCCATCTCCCTTCCTTGGATCTTACCTCTACATCCAGAAAGCAATCTCTCTTCCTCCATCCGATTCTTTGATTCTTTAGCTTTATTCAACATTCAGGTGAAGTGCTACCTTCATTTGCAGTGACTCATTTCTCAAGTTAACTTTTATTTCCTTAATATAGTATGTGTTTGCTTATTTGTGCAACTGTTTACCCTAATTGAATGAATGTAAGACCTTTGAAGGAAGAGACTACAGTGATTATTTTCTTTGTAAACCCAGGGTCTAGCATGTTGCTTGGCATATATTGGTGCTTAATATGTGTAGATTAATAATTTGCTTGGAAAACCCTACCTCAACTTACTGAATTATAGAAATTAATGCCTCATTCATCATGCCTACTCCTGTTGTAATAATGATAAATCAGTGTGGCATGTGAGGAAAGATCTGAGTTCAAATCCCACTTCAGACACTTTCTGGCCTGTAACTGCCCCTGTTGCCTCATTTGTAAAATGCAGTATGGGATAAATAATAATTGTACTACCAAATTGATGGAGTAATTGTGAGGAAAGAAGTTTGCAGACATTAGATAAATATATATGGGTGTATTTATATATGTATATATGTATAGATATGCGTATGTATATATATATATATGCATGTGCATATTGCTTATTATCTTTAGGAAAGACACAATGTAACACCTTAAATTATATTTCTAAAGGATTATTTTTTATTTTCAAAGAAATAGGGAAGTTTTCATTAAATCCATCCTGTTAGGATTATTTATCTTATTGCAAGTGTTTTGTGAAAGCCTGAATGACTATTTATCAAAGTTGTTGTCAAAGAGATTACTGTCCAGTACTAAGTTGGAGTAGATGACCTCTGGTAACTCCTCCTGGTTTGTAATTTTTGTGATTTTGTAACCTTAAAAACGCCTATTTTTGGAGACAGAGTTTGTGATTATTTTTTAAAACTAGAAGTATTTGGTATATATATATATATATATATACATATATATATATATATACACACATATATATGTATATATATACACATATACACACACATATTATATATGTATGTGTCTATATGTATGTACACATGTATACATATATTTAATTGATTTCTTTTGTGGGGAAATGAGGGTTAAATGATTTGCTCAGGGTTACACAGCTAGTAAGTGCCAAGTGTCTGAGGCCGCATTTGAACTCAGGTTCTCCTGAATCCACTGCACCACCTAACTGCCCCCTGGTTTATATTTTAATCAACCAAAGTTGGTAAATAGCTATTAGCAACAATTGTATCTCCCACTATTTTCAGTAAAGATGAATAATTATCTAGTTAACATAATCTCATTTTAATTTACATCTGAGAGAAAAATTGATATACTACAGATACTAAATTTAATAACTACTGAAATTTATTAAATTCACAAAAATTTTAAAATTTCAGAGTTGGAAACAATTTCAGAAGCCCTTGAGTCCTTATTAAAAAAATATTTATTCATTGCTTAGTTTGCATAAAGCTCTATTCAGTTCAAAGAGCTTTCTAGTCATTTAAAATCACTATATTATTTTTAGAATTTTTTAGCATAGCTAAAGAGAATTCATATCCAATGCTTATATGCATGTGTAAATTCAAATATATGTATATGAAAATATACATATATACATAATATATCCATGGAAACATTGGGAAAATGTATAATGAGAAACATGTATGTATACTACATATAGGAATATTTTATTATACCAATGATAATGCAAATTTATCACTATGGAGATATACAATTTTACACAAAAGTCACTCAATTTCAGCATTTAAATATCTTCATAGACTTTGAAAGAATATCTAATTTAGAATTACATGTAAAATTGGATTTGGTAACTTAATTAAAATTTGTTTTCAAGCTGAAAATAGGAACAAGGCACATTAGCATTCAGCACCACTGAAATAAGGAGGAAAAAAATACAAACAAACAAAAAAAAAAAACATTCCAAAGAGAAAAGTATATCTGGACAGGCAACTGTGTATCAGGACCATATGTCAACATCACCTATTGTTTGGAAAACAAGAAAGTGGCATTCTGAAATGTCAAAAAGCTGAATAAATCAAAGAGGTTGGTAAGAGACGAAAGAGACAGAGGGTGACTAGTGGGAAAGAAGTAGGCCAAATGTGATAAAAGAGCAAAGAATAGAAGTTGGGGATGATAATGTGAATGGTGTGACTTGGAGATTAATGGAAGAGATTATGTAAAGGGTTACATGTACAGGTTCCTGAAGGAGCTTCGATGAGCAAGCTGGGAAGAAGGGTTATCACCGCAGTGAACCTAATGAAGTCCCTAAATAATGGTGAAATTGGAAGAGAATGAGTCAGAAGTAGAAAGAACATCTGAGGAATCTTAAAGGAGAGAAATAAAAATCAGCTCTTTTATATGATATTATAGTTTCTCAAAATTCAGTTCACAGCATTAAATAGCTTAGAGCTCATATGTATGTGAGGTTAAACAATAGATATAAAAATATAAACTGTTATCAACAACAATTAAACACACCTTCAATTACTTTTCATCTCTAGTTCAATTATTCTCAAACTTTTTCTGCTCATGCTAAAGTATTTTTACCATTAAGATTCATAGCATCTGAATGTTTGAGTTGGCAATGCTACAGAAAATTTGTACACATACGATTTTCCTTCAACAAAAGCAGCTGTTTTGGTTGACTTTGTGAATTCAGGATCTAATGTTTTGAGATAAGTGCATATATGAAATTGGCAAGTTTTGTTATTTAGTGAATACCATTACTTACTATATTCTGGGTGGTGCAATGGATAGAGTGCTGGGCCTGGAGTCAGGAAGACATATCTTTGTGAGTTCAAATCCAGCCGCAGACATTTAATAGCCATGTGACTCTGGGCAACTCAATTAACCTTGTTTGCCTCAGTTACTCATATGTAAAATGAGCTGGAGAAGGAGACAGCAAACTACTCCAGTATCTTTGCCAAGAAAACCCCAAATGGGGTCAAAAATACTTGGACACAACTGAAACTTTTTAACAACAAAAATAACAGCAATAACAACAATGTACCAGGTAAACAAAACTTGTATTAAAGGAAGACATTTAAAAATTTTTGTTTACCTTCAATTTATTACACAAATTTCATGGCAAAACTAGGAAAACTCAACATACCTTTTTGGGAATCATGACTCTAGCTAGTGTTCTTGCTCTATTTATAAAAAAAACAAACAAACAAATAAAATAAAATAAGTTTAAAAAGCTAATGTTTTAAGAAGGGATAAATTATGCAAACTAATCTAGTACAAACCTGGTTTTAGCTCCTATTTATTCAGATAAAATTTTCCTGAAGAGGGATATCTCAGAGACATTTGTTGAGCAGGAAAGTTGTCAACTCTAACTAGAATTCCTCAGAAATACCATAAGAAATATTTTCCAAAAAAAAAAAAAAAGAAGAAGAAGCATTTTTCAAATTTTCATGTATTATAGGCATTGGGCTAGGAATTAAAAATTTAAATACATGTAAAAAAGACATGCACTCAAAGACATTACCTTTTTTATTGGAGAAGACAATGTTAAAGATAGAGTCAATTCACAGACAGGAGAGAGATGATAAATGTCTGGCCTGGGTCCATCCTCAAAATATAGGTCTTGGAAAGAATTTGTTAGTCAGAGAAGTGCACTAGTATGGCAGAGGGATGTTCCAAGGTGAGAATGTGTCAGGCACTGACAGGAGTTCAGTATGGAGTATGAAAGTAGCTGAAAAATGGTGGAAAAAACTGGAGAATTAGAAATATAGCAAATAGAAGAATTAAGCATGACTTTCCCCAAATTCAGACCCTAGAAGGAATTCACAATTGGGAGCAGGCAATAGCTTATTGAAAATCTTTATTAAGTAGATGTTTAGATGATGTTGTCCATGGAAAAAAGACACAGAAGTACAGAATCAAATAGTTTTCAATGTGGTTTCCATAACTGAAGTATTAATATTGATTAGAAAGATTGACATAGGATTATAAGTTTCCAAATTTGATGGGATTGTTAAAACCATGTAATCTTACCTACTCATTTAACATGTTAAGGGCTAAAATTCTAGCTAAACTGTCTAAAATATCTAATGAGTGGTCGCCAATAAATTATAAGCTTTAGCAAGAGTTAGACTTTTAAGCATTTATTAAGGAGAATAAGAATTTGGTAATGAGAAAGAGAAAGGCCTAGATTCCTATCTATTAAAGGGAGAGCACATTTCTAGCTCCGCTCTCCACCAGAGCCCAAAGGAAAGCTAGAGACAGAGCGCTAGTCTCTTCCTTCTTCCTCCCACTACCTAATGGCACTGCCTGATGCCAAAGAAAAGACTCCTGGTCTTGCCCTCAAAGACCTTTGCTTCATGGGCGGAACTCTTCTACAGTAAGTCTCCAGCAGGTGGCATCATTCCAATCGTTACAAACAAATGAAGAAACTGAGTCTTAAGGAATAGTGGCTTGATGTTGATTGGATCATTAGGAAGTTCAAAAAAATGTAGGTTATGAATACAGATTCCAATCAAATACTTTTTGCAGAATTAGAAGATGCTTATAATAAAAGTGCCATGCTATTCATTCCAACTATTGGGGTACAGGAAATAAAGCAGATGGGGTGAATAACATTAATAAACCACATTAGTGTACTATAGAGATCCAACTACTAGGGAACAGAGGAAGTGGGACTTGGGTAAAAACCAAAACCAAACCAAAACAAAACAAAACAAAAACAAAAACAAAAACAAACCTTCTTTACCCAGGTTCAAGAATCACTGATCCATTTCCCAAGTTTTACATATGGAGGAACTGATACCCAAGGGAGGATAAATGACTTTCCCAAACACACAGGTAGTATCTGTTAGAAGAATGTGAACCTAAGGCTTTTGACTAAAGAGTAAGTGCATTGTTCCTGTTTGTCAGAAATATAAGGCTTGTGCTGCTCATCTGACAATGACCTTTGCATTTTAGAAATCAGTAGGCCCTCTTCCTTTTGAAGAAGTGAAGTTACATGATGGTTGCATCCATTGCTACCCTTTTTTGCTTTCTTTAGATTCTTCCCCCTTGATGGTTGGCTTAAAACACTCAAGAATGCAACATTATTAGTTTATCAAGAACTCAGTCTGGCTTATCTACTTCCTGATATATTTTCTAGGGAGAGACGGTATGGTCTCTTTGTGCCAGGTATTCTTGCTGGCCTCTGGTACTGTCTATAAATTTGTATACTTTTAATGCTAGAAATCATCAGTAATTATAAGGTTAGGAATCTAGTTGATATTAGAGACAAAACCTACGGTAACTGGTTAGCACTAACATAAGGGAAATACTCTTCTGCTCTGTTTCAGATATTTTCTTTTACTTTTTCCTTAGTCATTACATTAGAACTGCTTCCATAATGGCAATGACTTCATGGAGGTAACATTCCAATGTTGACTTGCTTGCCATTTGCATGTAACACACAATAACTGCAAACTGACATCTATTGTCTCAAAGTGTGTCAATATGTGTGACAGTACAAGCTTTTAGATTCTGGTTTGGAAAAGGCAGGTGACCACATGAGAAAAATTGTAGGAAGAAAGAAAATTAGCTTGTGAGCCCAGATTGTACCTGTAAATGGATGCCATGAAAACATTAAAGTATCTTCTGATCTGTTGAGGCTATGTGAAGATTCTTTTTATTTATTTAGAATTTTCCCCAGGTTACATGTAAAAATTTTTTTCACATTGTTTTTTTTTAAATTTTGCATTCCAAATTTTCTTCCTCCCTCCCTCCCCACCCCCAGAAATCAAGCAATTCAATATAAGTTATACATTGCAGTCATGCAAAATATCTCCACATTGGTCATGTTGTAAAAAAAAAAAACAGACAAACAAACAACAAAAAACAAACAAAACCAGGCCTTTAGAAAGAGGAACTAACAAAAAAATATGCTTCAATCTGTATTCAGATACCTTCAGTTCTTTCTTTGTATATGGATTGCATTTTTCATAAGTCCTTCAGAAAGCATCCTGCTCATCATTTCTTTCAGTTACCTCAGAAGCCATTTAGTTTAATGCTCTTATTTTTACAGTTGAAGAAACTAACGTTGGGATAGATCAAAATACAGTGTCAAAGTTAAGATTTGAACATAGGAACTCTGATTCCAGAGCTAATACATTTTCACTGTCTCTTCTCCTCCCCTTCCTTCGTTCCTTCCTTCGTTCCTTCGTTCCTTCGTTCCTTCCTTCCTTCCTTCCTTCCTTCCTTCCTTCCTTCCTTCCTTCCTTCCTTCCTTCCTTCCTTCCTTCCTTCCCTCCTTCTTTCCTTTCTTCTTTCCTTCATCCCTTCCTTCCCTTCTTTCCATCCTATAGGAACTGGAAACCATTAAAATTAATTTAAAAATAACAAGAAATATATTCAAAAAGATATTTCTTCCTTCTTATGTTTCTTTTATAATTTTAACTGGCTAGGATATTCATTAGTATAGCATAGTCTATAGCTGGACAGCTGGACTTCGAATTATGAAGATTTGAGTTCATACTCTGACTCACACTTATTCTGAGACTATGGTCTAGCCACAACCTTTCAAATACCTGAGGCAATTCTCTAAGATTATAACTTGCTCAAGAGGTGCCAATCTGCAGTGACAGAAAACATTTCCTTATCAGAAATTTCCTACAACATGAAACTATAGACCTGGACAATAACATCATCAAAATAATAATCATCAAAATCTTAGTTGTTGTTGTTGTTGTTATTGTTGTTACTACTACTACTGCTGCTGCTGCTGCTGCTGCTGCTGTTGCTACTGCTACTGCTACTACTATATACAAAAGAGCACCCTCCCCTAAAAAAAGTAAAACAGGCTATACCTATTAATGGTGAAATGGGGAGATGATATAATATTAGCAATAGACTCACTATAAGCTCAGGTACAGGAATCCCTCATTTTTCTACCTGTTCTCTTAAACTAAAATTGTGTGTTGTTGTTGTTGTTGTTGTTGTTGAGTTTTTCAGTGATTTTTGCCTCACGTTAAGCCCCTGGATTACAAAATGACAGGTCCTTCTGTCCTTCACTTTCTCCCAAAGTCTGTCCAAACACATGTTCATTACTTCTATGGCACTATCTATTCATCTTATACTCTGCTGTCCCCTTTTCCTTTTGTCTTTAATCATTCCAAGTCCCAAGGTCTTTTCCAACGAGACCTGTCTTCTCATTATGTGGGTAAAGTATTTTAGCTTTATCTTCAGTATTTGACTGTCCAGTGATAGCCTGCATTAATGTCTTAAGTATTTGATGCCCTTGCTGACCAATGGATTCTCAAAAGTTTTATCCAGCACCACAATTTGAAAGTGTCGATTCCTCAGTGTTTGGCTTTCCATATAGTCCAATTCTCACAGCCATACATTGTTACTGGAAAAAAGAAAACACATAGTTTTTTTGTTTTTTTTTTAAGTGAGGCAATTGGGGTTAAGTGACTTGCCCAGGGTCATACAGCTAGTAAGTCTTAAGTGTCTGAGGCTGGATTTGAACTCAGGTACTCCTGACTCCAGGGCCAGTGCTCTATACACTGTGCCACCTAGCTGCCCCCCACATAGCTTTGACTATGTGAGAAAATAATGAGTTTTGGGGGTCCCAAAGCCCTTTCCCCACTAGAGGGCCTAACTCAGGGGTATTGACTGATATCTTTCAGAGCCAGCCCAGAGTCAGTAAAAATGGAGCTAGGACACTGAATAGAGAGAATAGAGATTAAAACCACACCTACCTGAAAGCCTTTCCTCTGAGAAATTCTGTCCTCTGGACGCTGACCTCAGCACATACTGCGCATTTTAATATGGACCACGCTCAATTCCAGTAAACCAACAGATTTGAATGATGCCAGTCAAATAGCTTTGAGCAGTGTGTGAGGACTGCCTCTCCTCTGGAAAGCAGGGAGCTTAGACTCTCTCATGCTCTCTTGGCCTGGGATGCTGGAGGAGACAGACACACTGACCCTGCTCTCTTCTTTCTCTAACTAGTTATATAGGGCTTCTGAACTTTTGGAGCCATGAGCTCCTTCTTTACTAGCAATTAATATGATTTAATAAATGCTTAATGCCAAAGACTGGTGCTAAAGCCTCTAATTTATAAGTAGTGATATATTAGAAACTCCAGCTAAGTTCCCTACAACCTAGAACAGAGATAGGCACCACATATATTTTCAAATGACACAACAATAAAGATCTTTGTCAGAAATACCTTTCTTTTTAGTATGCTGTCCAGATTTGCCATGGTTTTAGTTTTAAGTAGCATACATTTTAAAAACAAAACAACAACAACAACAAAAACTTTATGGCTACTGTTGCTCTCTTTAGTGATCTTTGACTCCAAGAATGTAAAATTATACACTTCTGCTTCTTTTCCCTCTATTTGCCAGGAAGTTATAGAACCAGTTACCATGACCTTAGGGATTTTGCTTGTTTGTTTTTGGTTTTTGTTTTTTTTGTTTTTGTTTTTGTTTTTTATATAAATCTTTAAGCTTGCTTTTATACTCTCCTCTTTACCTCTCATCAAGAGGCTACTTAATTCCTCTACACTTTCTGTGGTATCATTTGCATATATGAGATTGTTGATATTTTTCCTAGGAATCTTAATTTTAGCTTTTGATTGATCCAACCTGGCATTTTGCATTATGTACTCTGCATAGGAATTAAATGAATAAGATGATAATACACTACAGCCTTGCCCTACTCATTTTCCAATTTTAAACCAATCATTTTCCCATGTTCGGTTCTAACTGGTTGTTTTTTTTTTGTTGTTGTTGTTGTTTGTTTCTTTTTCTTAGATTGTATACAGGTTGCTCAGGAGACAAGTAAGATAATCTGATACTCACAACTTTTTGAGGACTTGCCACATTTTGTTGTGATCCACACAGTCAAAGGCTGTGGGACACATAGGACTTGAAAAGAAGTGTACTAGTAATGAAAGCTTTTTCACAGTGATCAGAACTCTATGTTTATTTTGGAATTCTTTTGCTTTCTCCATAATCCAGCAAATATTTGCAATTTGGTCTCTAGTTCCTGTGCCTCTTTGAAAACCAACCTGCTGTTCTGGCAATTCATGGTTTACATATAACTAAATCCTAGATTTCAGAATCTTAAGCATAACCTTGCCAGGTGAAATGAGTGTAATTGTTCAGTGATTTGAACATTGTTTGGCATTGCCTTCTTTTGGATTGGGATTTAAACTGATCTTTTATAATTCAGTAGCTCTTGTTAAATTCTTCCAATTTGCTGACATATTATTGAGTGCAGTACTTAAGTTTTTAAAAATGTTTTATTTTTTTTAAATTTCATTGTGTGTGTGTGTGTGTGTGTGTGTTTGGCAGGGCAATGAGGGTTGAGTGACATGCGCAGTGTTACACAGCTAGTAAGTGTCAAGTGTCTGAGGCCTGATTTGAACTCAGATCCTCCTGAATCCAGGGCCAGTGCTTTATCCACTGTGCCACCTAACTGCCCCTAAAAATGTTTTATTTATCCTCAATTATATGCAAAAATGATTTTAACATTAATTTTTTAAACTTTAGAGTTTCAAATTATCTCCCCTCTGCCCTACCTCCCCCACATTGTAAAAGGAAACCGACAAAAAAACACTCAAAACAAAACAAAACAAAAACCTATGCTTCAAATCTGTATTCAGACACCATCAACTCTTTCTGTGGGGATGGATAGCATTTTTCATTACAAGTCCTTCAGAATTCTCTTGGGTCATTTTATTATAGAAACCTCCATTTATTCCTATGTTTGCTAGTCTTTTTAATAGAAATGGTTGCTGTATTTTGACAAAAGTTTTCTCTGCATCTATGGAGATATTTATATGATTTTGATTAGTTTTGTTATTGATGTTATGTTATGTTAATACTTTTCCTAACATTGAACCAGACCTGTATTCTTTGTATAAATCCCACTTAGTCATAATATATTATCCTGGTGATAAATTGCTGCAATCTCTTTGCTAATATTTTATTTAGAAATTTTCATTGATATTCAATAGACAAATTGTTGTATAATTTTATTTCGGTGTTTTTGTTTTTCCTGATTTAAATATCAGCACAATATTTTTTCTCATAAAAGGAATTTGGTAGGACACCTTCACCTATTTTTTCAAAATACTTTATATAGTCTTGGGACTAATTGTTCTTTAACTGTTTTATAAAATTCACTTATAAATCCATTTGGCCTTGAAGATTTTTTTTCTTAGGGAGTTCCTTGATGGCTTGATCAATTTCTTTTTTTCTAAAACAGGTTTATTTAAGTATTATATTTCCTTGTCTGTTCATCTGAGCAATTTATGTTTCTGTAAATATCTATTTCATTTAGATTGCCACATTTATTTGAATATAGTTGGGCAAAATAACTCCTAATTATTTAATTTCCTCTTCATTGGTGGTTATTCACCCTGTTCTTTTTTCATACTGGTAATTTGTTTTTCTTCTTTTCAAAATCAAATTAAACAAAGTTTAATCTATTTTATTGTTCTTTTTTCATAAAACCAGCTCTAAGTTTTATTAATTAATTCTAGAGATTTCTTAATTTCAATTTTATTAATCTCTCTTTTGATTTTCAGAATTTCTAATTTGGTATTTAATTGGGGATTTTTAATTTGGTTTTTATTCTAGCTTTTTTAGTTGCATGCCTAATTCATTGATCTCCTCTTTCTCTATTTTATTCATGTAGGCATTTAGAGATATAAATTTTTTCCTAAGAACTGCTTTGTCCACATTCCATATGTTTTGACATGCTGTCTCATTTTTGTCACTCTTTTGGATGAAATTATGTTATTTGACCCATTCATTCTTTAGGATGAGACTATTTAATTTGTAAATAATTTCGGCTCTCTCTTGTCATAACCCTTTATTACACATAACTTTTATTGCATCATGATCTGAAAAGGATGCGTTTACTATTTCTGCTTTTCTGCATTTGACTGTGAGGTTTTTATGCCCTGATATATGGTCATTTTTTTTTTTGTCTAGGTGACAATGTACCACTGAGACAAATGTATCTTCCTTTCTATCCTCATTCAGTTTTCTCCAGAGGGCTATCATAATGAATTTTTCTAAAAATCTATTCACCTCCTTAACTTCTTCCTAAATCTAGATCAGCACCAAACCATTGTGGTTATGAATGATGTTAAGAAATTTCATATAGTTATTCTGCATATGCTTGCCACTTCTTTGTATCTTCTCTTTCTGTTAAGTCTCTAAAATTTGTTGTCGTTTGTAATGACATGAAATATTCCCTTTCATGAAATATTCTTTTGAGATCTCTAATTTTCTTTTGAGATCTCTTTCCTATTTTGCTGTTTTCTTCTATTTGTTTTTTGTTGTTGTTGTTGTTGTTATTGTTTTTTGTTTTGTTTTGTTTTACATTGTTCCTTTAAGAGCACCTTATATCTCCTTGCTGTTTTCTGGAATTGTGTATTGAATTGGGTATATTTCTCCCCTTCTTTCTCTTTCCCTTTCCTTCTTCTCTTAGCTACTTGTAAAGTCTCCTCATATAATAATTTTATTTGCTTGTTCATCTTTGGATTTTTTTTTTTTACTGCTGTTGTTACCGTTTCATGTACAATATTGTGAACCTCTGTCCTTAGTTATTCAGGCACTCTATCTACTAGATCTAATCCCTTAAATCTATTTATCATTTCTACATCATAATCATAATGGGTATTATTTAGATTATACATATACAGTATGATAGTTTTCACAACTTTCTTCAACTTAAGTCTTAATTTTGTAATAAGAAACCCATGATCTGATCCACAATCTGCTCTGGGTCTTGTTTTAAGTAACTATACAGAGCTTCTCCCCTTTTAGCAGAAAAACATAGTTAATCAATCTGATTTTGATCTGGACTATCCGGTGATGTCCATGTGTAGAGTCAGTCACCTTTTGGGTCGTTTAAAAAGAGTTATTGCTATAACCAATGAGTTATCATGCCAAAACTTTATTGATCTATGCTCTACTTCATTTTGTATTCCAATGGCAAAATTGCTTGTTATTCCAAATATCTTTTGATGTGCAATTTCAGCATTCCAACTCCTTATGAAGAATTTTTTTGGTGTCATTTCTAGATTTCGTAGGTCATCAAAAAAATGTTGAACTCTGGCTTCTTCAACACCGGTGGTTGTAGTATAGACTTATATTCCTGTGATGTTGAACAGTTTGTCTTGAATTCAAACAGATATCATTCTGGATTTTTTTAATGATTTTACCCTAGTATTACTTTTTTGTACCATTTTATTGACTATTAGGGCTACTCCATTTCCCTTATGGGGTTCTTGCCCACAGTAATATATGTAGTGACCACCTAAATTAAATTCACCCATTCTCATTCATATAAGTCCACTGACACCAAGATGCTGATGTTTAATCTTTCTATATCCTCTTTGATGACATCCACATTACCCTGATTCCTTACATTCCCAGTTCCTATGAAATATTGATCTTTACAGGATAAGACTTTCTTTTGTCACCAGAACCATTTGCAGCTGAGCTTCCTTTCAGATTTGCCCCTATTGATTAAATAGTACTGAAGCTACTTGTAGTTGTCCTCTCTTCTTCCTCAATAGTATGTTGGACACCTTCTAATCTGAAGGGCTCATCTTCTCGAGTTATGTCTTTTTATTTTCATAATTTTGCTACTGTCCATGGGGTTTTCTTGGCAACAATACTTAAGTGGCTTACCATTTCCTTCTTTAGTAGATCACCTTTTGTTAGAACTCTCCAATATGACATGACTTTCTGGAGTAATCATGCATGTCATAGCTCAGTTTCATTGAGCTCTTCAATCCCTTTTGCCACAATGAGGCAGTGAGCCAGGAGGAAATGCATATGTTTATTTACACATGTGTGTATTTTTAATTTAACCCTCTGTTAGAAATGTAGATAACCACTCTTAGTGTTCCATAGCTCAAGTATTAGCAGCTCTAGTGTTTGGCATCTTGAGTATCAGCAGCTCAAGTGTTGGCAGCCCTAGTGTTGCTAGCAGGTCACTCTTCAAAAACTCCAAGCAGGCAGTAGTTGATGAATGAAGGCTTTATTCATCTTCATGAAGATGGGCACTCTTCTGAATGTTCCATAGAATGCACTGAAGTGAGTTCCTTCACCTTTATTTATACCCCTTAACGGGTCCCCTCCAACCAATCACATTAAAGCATTTCACTACCCCTCTATTTACATATCAGTTATTTTCAGTTATTACCATTGCTATTTTTTATACACAAGAACAGTAACAACTAGTTTGTACAAAATATGTGGACCAATCACAGTGCTGAGAACCCATAAAGTGGTGCCAGTTGGCCAATCAGATTGTACAAACTATGCTACCAGGACTTAGCCTATTCTGGGCAAGAACATCAGTTACTCCTCAGAACAATGCTGTGTTAATGTACATAACTCTTTAAGAAAGAAAACCTAACTTGGGGTTTGACAAATCCACCAATCAGATTGCGACATTAGGCCCCAACCCTAGGCTGGGCAAGAATGTCCCCATTCCCCACTAAATAGTGCTTGTATAAACATAGCCTTTCAAAACAAAACTCAAGTCAGGGCTTGATCTCCGAGTCACATGGGGATCACCTCGTGCGCCTCAAGGCAAACTCCCAACCCAGCCTGACTCCCACGAAACCCATGCCCTTCTTCAGGCCCTTCTCGGGCCTACGGCCCAGGAGCCTTGGCTAGAAGCTTCATTCTGAGTGGTTCCCCTGCTGGGAACTTTGGGACCACAAAGCTGTTGGGCCTGAAACCAGACTCACTCCCGGGCTTTAGGGCTCTGAAAAGAGGCCAAATATAGTCTTTTCTCTCACCTCCAATCTGCATTTACCTATAAAATTATTCCAGCATTTTTTTTACTTGGAAGAAAAAGACCCCTAGAAAAAGGCACCATTCTTGAACATATCCAAAAGTCTACACTGATTGTCTCTCTGAACCAAAGAATAATTTGTAACAAAGAAACCATGTTAGTAGTTTCTTGGATCACCGTTAAATGACTTTTGTTACTATCTCACTTCTTTTCAAGGCCTATGCAGCCCTCAGGTACAATAAGATTTTTGGTCTTTTAATGTTTTCTCTTTTAACTTTTTCTTTAAATGTCATGAGCACAGTATTATCAGCTGTCCTTACTACCACTGGCAAGCTGATATAGCAGTGACTAAAAGGAAATGGAGTGCTTTGTGAATAAAAGAGGTAGCTGACATTAATAATCATGGTGACCATAATACTCCAAGAGCTTTTACTTGGGATGATTTTGAAAATGATTCTAAGGCATAATTTGATGTTTCTCTGCTCTTCTTTTCCTTTACATTGCCCCTTTCATTGATTAGCTGTAGCATATGTGGCAGAGAATTACCTTGATGCTTCCTAACAAAATGACTTCAAATTGGAGAGGCAGGTCATGCCCCTCATTTTTATTTACTGTTTTTTGTAGAATTTCAAGTAAATTGAGTACAATTTAATTTAAAGAATAGTGCATGAACAGAGAATAATGTTTCTAGTCACTAGTTATAATCAATAAAATAGTGTTTTCATTATATCATTGGGTTACTAAGGCAGGGGGTGGGGCAGAAGGTTACAAAATTAATAAGTTGATATTTTGGTATCTGTTTCATTTGCTCATCTTGGATTTCTTGGTTATTAAGGTGCCAGATAATTTACAGAATAGAAACAAAGATAGTTCTCTCATAACCAGAACTATAACACAAAGCTTGATCTATTTACATACACTCAGAAATTTTACCGAATTTAAATTGTTGCTACTGAAATCATACCAAGTGATTAAGAGATGGCAATAAAAAATCATCAGAGGGAAGAGATTATGACTGCTTATTTAGAAGATTTAAAATTAATTCACAAACAGCATCTTGAAAACTTTCATTTTTTTTTCAATTATGGAAGAAGACATCAAGAATGTAAGGATAATGAGGACTTGAAAGAGAGGAATTAGGGCTCCTTTACATGAAAACTCAAGTCATTATACCCCATTGTATGAGTTCAACTAAAAGGTATGCTAAAAATATAGTAAACATTGTTAAAAATTTCTAAGTTAGTGAAGGATTTGATCAAAGCATAAAATTAAAGAAAATTCCGTAGAGTAAATTTCACTATCAAACACCTTACTAATGGCACTTTCTTGTATATATAAAATATATAGTAATAAACCAAAATTTATATTGTCTCTTTATAGGAACAAAGTAAAATGTAAATGGTAGAAATGGGGAATAAAGGAATTATATAGGAACTGTTTCAAACATTTGATAATATAAATATTAAAAAAAAATCTATAGAGCAAAGATGCTGGAGAAAAGATATATGGTTAATTAGCTTTCCAGATAAATTTAAAAAATACCTTAAAACAAATTCTGGATTAAGAACTAGTCCAAAACAACTTAGAAGGCAGGCAGTGCGAGAAAATAATTATTAATGGTGGGTTTTTTGGGGGACCCAGGGACCACATTTCAGAAAATGTATTTTTTAGAAACTTTAGCTAATCCCTTTTAAGACCAGCCCAGGAGCCAATATGTGGATCAATAGAAATGGAGACTGATTAGATGAGACTAACCATACCTGGACATCATCTGCCTTGACCTTCAGAGATGGTCTTTTTATGTTCTTCCCCATAAGGCCATTACATCATTCTGTCATAAGTAAGGCTCATTTTTTTTTCAGGGGAATGAGGGTTAAGTGACTTGCCCAGGATCACACAGCTAGTAAGTGTTGTGTCTGAGGCCAGATTTGAACTCAGGTCCTCCTGAATCCAGGACTGGTGCTCTATGCACTGTGCCACCTAGCTGCCCCTGGTAAAGCTCATTTTAATAGGGACCACCCTCAGGTCATGTCAACCAATGGAATTGAATGATTCTAGTCAATTAGCTTTGAGTAGTTTGTAAGAGCCACCTCTTTTAGAAGAGGAAATTGACAGACCAGGATGCAACCACCATTCTAGGAACGGCTATGTGAGGAGGGCTGTATGGTAGTACAGTGCTCTTTAGGTAATGTAGAGTTTCTGAACTCAGCTGGGGGCCATGTGCTCTCTTGTAGACAATATGGTGCTGGGTTTCCAGCTTGTGTTAAATGAGGTCAATGATCTCTTTCTGGTGCTGGAGATGCTCTTGAACTAGGCCACACCCTCTCCTCTCTTTTCTGGAACTCCATGGTGGGTATGTAACTAGGGGGAAAGTCAGTTAGGCAAGCGATCAATATTTCAGTAATATGTGATCTTAATTAATAATAAATGTTTACTGCCAAAACTGGTGCAACAGCCTTTAATTTATAAGGAGAATTATTTTAGAAAACCACAGCTGAGTTCCAAAATAATTTAGAACAGAAACAGCCTAGAACCCAAATTTTAAATGACACAGCAGTTAGTGGTGTAGAGAGCAGCACAGGTTGCTCCAGTGGAGGCTGGGCATTAGCAAACAAGCAGCAGAGGATTTCAGAGCTCTCAGACCACAGAAGGTAAGAGGGTCAGGCAAGTGGTTGGAAGATTACAGGGGTCCCTTTGCTGGCATTGGGTATAGGACTGTTTCATTGCTCATACATAGATCTCAGGCACAGTCCTGGATACCAGTCCTCAGGTGGCAGTCCTAGGGTGAGAAACAGTATGAGTACACCAGAGCTTGCAGCCACAAGGAAGTAAAATCACAGTTTCAAGGTGAAAAGAGTGCTTGTGGTCACTTAAGAACTAGAGGACAGGTTAGGAGAGAAGTGAACACACTTAAACCATACCATCTTGGGAGAACTAAGAAAAATAAAATAAAACCCACCAGAACTAACTCTAAAAGAAGCAGCAAAAAAAGCCTGAAGTTTGGGAACCTGCCTCCTCCACTCCAGGAGTAAACCCCTACTTTAACACAAAGTTAAGAATAAAGAAATCATCTAAGAAAATGAGCAAACATAAACAACAAAATAACCTGCAACAGAAAGTTATTATGGTGACAGGGACGATCAAAACACAAATTCAGAAGAGGATAACAAATTCAAAACTACTACATTGAAAGCTTTAAATGAAAAAAATGGTCTCAGGCCCCAACAAGAAGTCTTGAAGAAGCTCATAATGGCTTTTAAAGCAAATAAGAGGGGTGAAGTCAAGATGGCAGAGTAAAGGCTATGACTGCGCAAAGCTCCTGAAAAACCTGTCCACTCACTCCAAAATATTCCATAAGAAAGTTCCGGGAGCAGCCTAACCCACATAAGAACAGAGTGAGACTATTTTCCAGCCAAAGACAGCAACTGGGATCACCTTCTGTACAGGCTGAGAGAGGAGCTCAGAGTATAAGGCAGACCCAGCCCAGAATGCACCTCCAGAGTCTCAGGGTCTTCCACGCCAACCGTTTTTTCTGAGACTTGGCTCACAGACCAATGAGGGCATTCAGAGGTTGGCCTGGGTGAAGTGGCTGTGATTTTTTCTGGAGTTAGGGTAAAGATCCCTGGTTCTGAACCAGTGGGCTGAATTGAGTGGTGGCAGCCTAGTGGGGGAGGGGCATGGTCACACCAACCTTCTAACCATAGAGAATCAGATTACAATAAGACATCTGTTTCTGGGCAGAGATGAGTAAACAGAAAAAGCATCAGACTATAGAAAGATTTTTTGGGCGGCGAAGTAGACTAGATTATGCCCTCAGAAGAAGATAATAACAAAATCAAAGATCCAACATCCAAAGCTTACAATAAAAATATGAACTGGTATCAAGCCATGGAAGCACTCAAAAGGGACTTTAAAGAGAAAGTAGGAGAGATAGAAGGAAAATTTAGGGAGATGGAGGAAAGAATGAAAAGGTAAATGAGAGGGGCAGCTAGATGACACAGTGGATAGAGCACCAGCCCTGGATTCAGGAGGACTTGAGTTCAAATCAGGCCTCTGACACTTAACACTTACTAGATATGTGACCCTGGGTAAGTCACTTAACCCCAATTGCCTCACAAAAACAAAAACAAAAAACTAACAAAAACTAACAAACAAAAAACATAAATGACAGTGATTCAGGAGAGTCATGAGAAAAAAGTCAACAGCTTGAAAAGCCAAATGGAAAAAGAGATACAAAAGCTCTCTGAAGAAAATAATTGCCTAAGAATTAGGACTGAATGAATGGAAGGTAGATACTTTAAGAGAAACCAAGACACAGTAAAGCAAATCCAAATTGATTTAAAAATAGAGGGCAATATGAAATATCTCTTTGGAAAAACAGCTGACCTGGAATATAGATCCAGAAGAGATGATTTGAAAATCATTGTACTACCCGAATACCATGAACAAAATACCAGTTTAGACAGCATCTTCCAAGAAATTGTCAGAGAAAAATACCCTGATATTCTAGAAGCAGAAGGTAAAATAGATATTGAAAGAATTCACTGACCACATCCTGAAAGAGATCCCAAAAGGAAAACTTCCAGCAATATTATAGCCAAATTCCAGAGCTCCCAGGTCAAGGAGAAAATATTGCAAGCATCTAGAAAAAAAGAATTCAAATAATGCGGAGATACAGTAAGCATAATGCTAGATCTAGAAACATCTAGATTAAAGGATCGGAGAGCATTGAATATGATATTCCAGAGGGCAAAGGATTCGGGATTACAGGCAACAATCACCTACTGAGCAAAACTGAGTATAATCTTTCAGGGGAAAAATAGGACTTCAATGAACAATGTAATGAAAAGACCTGAACTTAGTAGAAAATTTGACTATCAAATACAAGATCCTAGAGAAACATAAAATGGTAAACAAGAAGAAGGAATCATGAGGGATATTAAAAGATTAAATTGTTTACATTCCTTCATGGGATGATAATACTTCTAACTCATAAGATCTTTCTCAGTATTAGGGCAACTGAAAGGAATATACTTAGACAGAGGGCACAGGTTTGAACTGAATATGAAGGAATAATATCTGTAAAGCATTTATTTTTTGTTTATCCTTGTTTTTTGTGGGGCAGGCAGGGTGGGGTGGCTTATGTCTGGAGACGGATATGGGATTGGGGCCTCTTGGGTCTAGGGCTGGTGCTGTGTACACTGTGTCACCTAGCTGATGCATGATGATATCCTTAAAATAAAGTTAATGGGTAAGAGGAATGCATTGGAAGAAAGGGAAAGGGAGAGGTGGACTGGGGAAATGTAACTTACATAAAAGAAACAAGAAATAGCTTATGAATGGAGGGGAAGATGAGGAAGGAGTGGGGGAGTAAGTGAACCTTACTCTCATAATAATTGGCTCAAAGAGGGAATAGCATACAGATTCAAGTGGGTATAGTAATATATTTTGCTCTGAGGGAAAGTGGGAAGGGAAGGAGATAAGGAAGTGTGTAAGAGGTGAAGGAAAGAAGGACAGATTGGGGGAGGTGGCCATAAAAAAGCCAAACACTTTTGAGGAGGGATAGGATGAAGGAAGATAGAAATTAGACTAAATATCAAGGGGAGGTAATAAGATGGAGGGTAATACAGTTAGCAATAGTAACTGTGAAAGAAATAATGAGCAGGATGATATCAGAAGGACATATTAAAATGCAAAACATCAACAGCGGAAACACTGATGGTATCTGAATAGAGATTGAAATATAATTTTATTTGTTAGCTCCTCTTTATAAAGTTATTTTGTCTATTTTCTTTCACAATCTGACTAATGAGAAGTTGTTTTGCATAACTGCACATATATGACTTATATTGAATTGCTTGATTTCATTGGGATTGTCAAGGAGCAAGGGAGGAAGAAATTTAGAACACAAAGTTTAGAAAAAACAGAATAGGCCAAATGGTAAAATAGATGGAAAAATCCACTGAAGAGATGAACACCTTTAAAAGCAGAATTGAGCAAATGGGGAAAAGGTACAAGTCTTCACTAAAGAAAGAAAATTAAAAAGTAGAATTGGACAAATGGAAAAGGAGTTGCAAAAGTTCACTAAAGAAAATAATTCTTTAAAAAATGGAATGGGGTAAGTGGAAATTAATGACTCCATGACACATCAAGAAACCAATAATTAATTAAATAAATAAACGAATGAGTACATAATTAAATAAATGGATGCATGAAGAATTGAACAATATTTGAATTGCTTCTTTCTGGCTGCTTGCAATATTTTCTTCTTGACCCAAAAGCTCTGGAATTTGGCTACACTATTCTTGGAGTTTTTATTTTGGGCTCTCATTTGGGAGGTGATAGGTGTATTATTTCAATTTCTATTTTAGCCTTTTCTCCTAAGATATTGTGACAACTATTATCAGCTAAAATTATCCAAGATAATCCTGAAAGATTTATTAAAAATGCTGAAAATGTCCAGAGAAAGAAGTGATGCAGTCAATGCAGATCAAAGCATTCTATTTAAAACTCTCTTTATTTTTCTTGTTTTTCTTTTTTATTTGTGTTTTCTTTTCAAAAACAACTAAATGGAAATATGTTGTCCATGACTGCACATGTCTAACAAATATCAAATTGCTTACCTTCTCAATTAGAAAGAAGTAGAAAGGGAGTGTAAAATTTGGAACTTAATTTTTAAAAAGGAATGTTAAAATTGTTTTTACACATAAATGTGGAAATAAGATTAAATAAACATAATAAAATAATAAATTATTTTAATAATAATGTTACATGCTTATTCAGATATGAACATTATAGAACTAAAATCTACACAAGATCAAATATACAGATATATATATACAGGAAGGGGGAATAAGGAATCTGTTTTCTTACATTCTCTAGTTGATGTAGTCACAGAAATTAAGTGGCATTTAAGAAGTAACCAGATTTTAATATGCCAATGAAGTGTAAAGGTCTGCCTTTGCTTTATCATTTTCTAATGAAGTCTAAAAAAAATTTTACTTGGTTTTGAACCATACAACTTACTAGGCAGATGAACTTGTAAAAAGTCACATGAGAGGGGGAAGCTAGGTAGCACAGTGGATGAAGCACTTCCTCTGGATTCAGAAGGACCTGAGTTCAGATCCAGCCCAAGACAATTGGCACTCACTGGCTGTGTGACCTTGAGCAAGTCACTTTACCCTCATTGTCCCTCCAAGACAAAACAAAACAAAACAAAATTCACATTAGATGTAGTGATAACTTATGAAAATATTTGGAATATTTAATCCTTTTTTGTAGGAAATATATGATTTCATATTACCTGATTAGTCACCATGGAAACATGTGGAACATTTAAACACTACAACATGAAAACACAATGACAATCATTCTTCCTGATGGCTCTACAAAATGACCCCTACAAAATATGTTTCTGTCCTTTGTAAATAAATTTCATTGAATACAAAGTAAATACAGAACACACATTGCCACTCTTATAAACCCTTGCTATTTAAAGAACTAATGAATCAAATGTCACAGTAAGAATCTGTCATTTTTCACTTTTCATAAATCATTTTTTAGGAATAAAACAAGTGTAGATTTCTCCATTACCACTACCATGTACCATTTATGGCTACCTTGGGGCAGATGTAAAGGCCCTTGCTAAATTGAGTGTGGGAAAGGTTCTTGGCCCAATACATAGAGAGAACTTAGCCCTAGGCTGTTATGCAGTCACATAAATTCTGTTTCTTTCTTCCTTCTTTCCTTCCTTCCTTCCTTCCTTCCTTCCTTCCTTCCTTCCTTCCTTCCTTCCTTCCTTCCTTCCTTCCTTCCTTCCTTCCTTCCTTCCTTCCTTCCTTCCTTCCTTCCTTCCTTCCTTTCTTTCTTTCTTTCTTTCTTTCTTTCTTTCTTTCTTTCTTTTTTTTGCAGGGCAATTAGGGTTAAGTGCCTTGCCCAGGGTCACACAGCTAGTGTGTGTCAAATATCTAAGGCCAGATTTGAATTCAGGTCCTCCTGAATCCAAGTCCTTTGCTTTATCCAAACATAAGTTCGTAAACACATAGCATCCTCATTATGAGTGGGATTGGCCAAGTGGTTAAAGTTCCTGACTATTTACTCTCTGAATGGAGAAAAGAATATTTGCTTACTAATATGATCTTAGAATTAAGCCATCTAGCAAAGATACAAGAGCTACACTTATATCACAATAAGCAGCACCCCCCCACATACTGTATCACTTGAGTAAAGCAACTGAAAATGTAGGATAAAAAATGGAAAATATTATCTTATTCTATATGAGATCTTAAATTCATACAACACTGAGAGCCTACTTTAAGCATATTATGATAGCAGACAATATCCTTAGAATATCAATGGTGATAAGTAAATAAATGGATGAAGAATCGATCATATTAAGATAGAAAATACATGCTTAAAAGGAATACTGCAGATGTATTATTGATCACACTTCTAAAGAAATTTAGCTCTAACATTTAATAGAAGAATAGATACATATATACTTTTGTGTATTTTGCAAAAAAGTGAAACAGCAAAGTAGAAAATTTCTAGTTTACTTGAATGTGGTACATAGTCCAAATATATTCAACCATTTAGTTGGTATTCTGGCCTTAATTTTCTAGTTTTACATAGCAATATCCAGGCCTCCATATAGTCATCAACTATACCTAATTATTAGCTAGAACCAATCATCATTTTTAAAGGTCAAAATAATTCATACATATACACATACATATAGATTTGCATGTGCATATACATGCATGTGTGTATGTTCATGTGTATATACATGCATATATGTCTTTATATGTCTAGACATATAGAGATATATATGCATACCCATATGCACACATACCTACACATACACATGTACATGTATATGCACATGTGCATGTCTGTGTATATTCCTATGCATATGCATGCGCATACACATGTGTATTGTATGCATATGTATATTTCATAGAAGTCCCACAGGGATCTTGGAACAGGACATATATTTATTTCATGGAAAGGATTCACATAAAAGCATAAACATTGATTTACCTCAAGTATGTATTAATTATATTGTCTCATGTTTCTGATTCTCTTATTAGTGTTTACAACTAAGCATCATTTAACATTTAATACATTCAGATGATAACAGAGACTACTTCATAAGTGGATAGATAGCTATCCTTAGAATCAATGATGAATGAGTTAATGCATGGGGGCAATTCTAGAACTAATACAAGAGGAAGAAGAGGAAGAAGAAGAAGAGGAAGGAGAAGAGGAAGGAGAAGAAGAAGAAGAAGAAGAAGAAGAAGAAGAAGAAGAAGAAGAAGAAGAAGAAGAAGAAGAAGAAGAAGAAGAAGAAGAAGAAGAAGGAGAAGGAGAAGGAGAAGGAGAAGGAGAAGGAGAAGGAGAAGGAGGAGAAAGAGAAGGAGAAGGAGAAGAAGAAGAAGAAGAAGAAGAAGAAGAAGAAGAAGAAGAAGAAGAAGAAGAAGAAGAAGAAGGAAAGAAAGAAAGAAAGAAAGAAAGAAAGAAAGAAAGAAAGAAAGAAAGAAAGAAAGAAAGAAAGAAAGAAAGAAAGAAAGAAAGAAAGAAAGAAAGAAAGCTTGGAAATGAACAATATGCATGTTCCTAGAAAGTGCCAGCTAATAATGAGAACTCAATAAATAGGGACATTCTATGCATTATCTTCCCTAGTTATTGAAAAGATTAAATCAAAATCCTACATTCAGTTATATTACCTTTAGTAAGTCTTCCACCCCACTTTGCAGTACCCCCCCAAGTCCATTTTTATTCTATAAAATAAGACTCTTAGCTTGAAAGCATTTTAAAATCCTGCTAATTCGAAGATCCTTTGTTCCTATGGTATTTTTTGTTATTGTTTTTTTGACAGGGTTGCCAGTGAGCTTTATTGAGAGGAGAGCAGGAGTGGTCAGGGAGGCTGGCCCTCCACAGGACAGTTTGCTGGGGTCCTGCATGTATTAGAGGCAAAGGCAGAGGAAGTGGTGATCTACTGGACTCTGGTCTAGGAAAACATCGCTGGTATTGGGGGCAAGGAGGGGAAGCTCAGCCCTGGGGTGTAACAGATCCAGGTTCAGTACTGAAGCTGAGGTGAACAGAGCGGGCCCCTTCCTGCCACTTCCTGTGCCCCTGACAACAGTCTGTGGCAAAAGAGGCTTTGGCTGTTGCTCTAAGGTTTTCCGGGCTCCTGGGACTTCTTTGTTTAGCATGCTCTTCTTAAACGGGGACCACTCTATGCTAGGCATTGGGGCTATTGAGGTGTGACCCATTGCCCAGCCACCCTTCCATGCTTCCAATCCAAACTAACTTGAACCCCAAGAGGTTCTTGTTTGGGTTTCTTATATGCCTGGTGACAGGTCCCTCTGGGCAAACTCCAAACAATCCTGGTGTCTGTCCAGGTTCCCCATGCAGTCAGCTGTGGTCCACTTAACACTGGCAATTCAACACCCAGCACCAACTAGGATGATTAATTCAGTGCCTGGGGAACAAGGATTCATGAAGCGCCTATTCTGTGCCAGGCACTTTGATAAGCATTGGAATGAAAAAACAGAAAACAAGCTCTCAAAAAGTTCAGCCTGAGGGGGAGACCACGAGCAATTCTGTACAAACAGGGTTCAGACTTGATAAATGGGAGATGACCAACAGATGGAAGGCACTAGCGAGAAAGGGACCGAGAAAGGTTTCTTGCAGAAGGCAGAATTTTGGCTAGGGAGTGGGAAGCTGGAGAATCCAAGCAATGGAGCTGAAGTAGGAGCAAGATCAAGCCCTGAGAAGCAGCAAGAGGAGAATCATGGGGCTTTGGGGGTCTGTGGGGGTCAGGGGAAGAAAGGTGTAAGAAGGGTCAGGTTATGAAAGATTTTATGTCCTGCGGTGATGTGAGCAGCCCCATGTGTTAGGAAGATCTAGGTGATAGGAAGGAGTGACTTCAGGCAGGACAACCCACCACAATCAGCCTACTGCAATAGTTCAGGCATGGGGTGAAGAGGGGAGAAGAGAGCATATTCCAGAACTGCTGCTAAGGTGAAATTAAGAGGCCTTGGCAACATATTGGATGTGGGGGATGAGAAACCCTGATTGTCAACAACTAGCATTTGGATAACACTTAAACGTTTACAAATGTCTTACCAATATTCTCTCATTTTACCCCCATAGCAACCCTGTGAGGTTTTTGTTACTGTTTTAGTCATTTCAGTCATGTCCAACTCGTCATGAACACATTTAGAGTTTATTTGGCAAAGAGAGTGGAGCAGTTTGCCATTCCCTTCTCCAGCTCATTTTACAGATCAGGAAACTGAGGTCAACAGAGTGAAGTGACTTGCCCAGGGTCACCATTTAGCAAGTGTTTAAATCTGGACCAGAGCCCGGGAAAAAGAGTCTTCCTGACTCCAAACACAGATTTCTATCCACGGTGCCACAAATGAGTAAACTGAGGCTAGGATAGCTTAAATCAGGGCTTCTTAAAGTGTTTTCACTAACAACCCCCTTTCGCCAAAAAAATTTTTATGCAACCCCACGTATAGAGGAATATAAATAGGTATACATAAACTTTTACTGTTGCCAAATTTTTGTGACCCCCATTTTCAGTTATGGGACCCCATAGGAGCTCAAGACCCACACTTTAAGAAGTTAAGGCTTAAATGACTTGTTTAGTTACATTAACTCTAACCCAGATCACAGCACATCCCTGGATACCCTCTTTAGGACTACACAGACCTCTCATATACCTCGATGCCTTGAGCTAGGAGAACAAATATGCCAGACTCTCCCCCCCCTTTCATATGGAATAGGTTTGGAATTTTGGATTTTGGGAGAAAAATAATTGTTTGTGGAACAGACAGGAGGCTCAAAGAGAGCAAGGTATAAGAAGACTGGAAAGGTAGAATGGTGCAGGTTATGAAGGCCTTTAAATGCCATACAGATTTTGTATTTTTTTCTGGAGGTAGTAAGTCATTAGAGTTCAAGGAATATAAGAGTGACGTCTTTGGATCTGTGTTTTAGGAGAACCACGTTCATGAGAGAATGAAGTACAGTAGGCAGGGGTTTGAAGCTGGCTGACCTACCAGTATGATACTGTAATCAAAGTGTGAAGTGATGAGGGCCTGCACCAGGGTGTAGGCAATGTCAGAAGAGAGAAAGGGATGGACTTGCAAGATGTTGCAAAGGTAATATTAACAGGCCTTGGCAATCACTTGGAAATTGGGGGTGACAGATAGTGGGGAATCTGAGATGACGCCTAGTTTGAGAACCTGAAGGACTGGGAGGATGATTTTACTGTTTTCATTAATAGATAGGGTAGGAGGCAGGAATGTTAAAGGAGAGGGATAAACAGTCCTGTTTTGGAAATATTGAGTTTAAGATGTCTACTAGTAGTTTAATATGTCTGAAAGGCAATTGGAAATGCAAGGTTGGAGTTCAGCAGAGAGACTTGAACAGAAAAGTTAGATTTGAGTGTGATAAGCATAAAGATGGTAATTAAATCCATGGGAACTGATGAGATCACCAAGTGAAGTAGTATATAGAGAAAAGAGGGCTCATTACAGAAGCCTGAGGGACACCTATGGATAGAGTGCTGACCTGCAGGAGGATCTTGTTCTAGAGTAAAGCTTTTTCTCAATCATTATATCCATATAATTTCTTTGTAAAATGCATTCTCTGATGTTTAGTTAAAGCTGTATTCCAGTATGAGGCCTTCCCACATTCCTTACATTCATAAGGTTTCTCTACAGCATGAATTCTCTGATGCTGAATAAGTCCTGTGACCCATCTGAATGCCTTCCCACATTCATCGCATTCATAAGGTTTTTCTCCAGTATGAATTTTCTGATGTTGAGTAAGTCATGACCTATGTACAAAGGCCTTTCCACATTCATCACATTCATAAGGTTTCTCTCCAGTATGAATTCTCCAATGTTGATTAAGCTGTGCTTTTAAGCGAAAAGTCTTTCCACATTCATTACATTCATAATGTTTCTCATCACTATGAATTCTCTGGTGTTCAGTAAGTCCTGTGCTTATATGGAAAGATTTCCCACATTCATTACATTCATAAGGTTTCTCTCCAGTATGAATTGTCTGAAGTTGAGTAAGTTTTATTTTCTGGCTAAAGGCCTTCCGACATTCCACACATTCGTGAGATTTCTCTCCAGTATGAATCTTCTGATGGTCAGTAAGGTCAGTAAGGTTTGATTGCTTACAGAAAGCCTTCCGACATTGATTACATTTGTAAGGTTTTTCTCCAGTATGAATTCTGAGATGTTGATTGAGCTGTGCTTTTAGTTGGGAAGCTTTCCCACATTCAATACATTCATAAGGTTTCTCACCAGTATGAATTCTCCAGTGCTCAGTAAGAGTTGTGCTCAGACAGAAGACCCTCCCACATTCGATACATTCATAAGGTTTCTCATCAGTATGAATTCTCTGATGTTGAAAAAGCTTTAGTTTCTGGATAAATGCCTTCTGACATTCAATACATTCATAAGGCTTGTCTCCAGTATGAATTCTCTGATGTTCAGTAAGGTTTGAGCGCTTGCAGAAGGCCTTACCACATTCACTACATTGATAAGGTTTCTCACCACTATGGATTTTCTGGTGTTCAGTAAGCCATCCTTTTAGTCTAAAGGCCTTTCCACATTCATTACATTCCAATGGTTTCTCACCAGTATGAATTGACTGATGTTGATTAAGCTGCACTTTAACTCTAGAGGCTTTCCCACATATGTTACATTCATAAAGTTTCTCACCAGTATGGATTCTTTGATGGACACTTAGAGCTGTGCTCATGCAGAAGGCCCTCCCACATTCATTACATTCATAAGGTTTCTGGACAGAATGAATTTTCTGATGTTTAGTAAGGTATGTGCAATGACAGAAGGCCTTCCCACATTCATTACATTTATAAGGTTTCTCACCACTATGAATTCGACGATGTTCAGTAAGGTTTGAGTGCCTGCAGAAGGCTTTCCCACACTCAATACATTTATAAAGTTTCTCACTAATATGAATTGTCCGATGTTGATTTAATTGGACTTTTAGTCAAAATGTCTTCCCACATGCATTACATTGATAAGGTTTTTCATTATTTTGAATGTCCTGATATTTGGGAATATCAGTTGTGAGGCAAAAGGTACTCACACAATCATTACTTTTATAAGGTTTCTCTCCAGTATGAATTGTTTCAGGCAGACTACATTGTTTTCTTGAGGAGGTCTTCTCATATCCATTACAGTGGTAAATGTTCTCGGCAGTCCCTATTCTAAGACTGTCACTAACAGCTGAATTATCCTTACAGCATGTCTCATATTCATATTTAGCTGTTTTCTTTGAGCATCTACTACATTTTTTTCTATCTCTATGTAGTTTAAAGTACTTTGCACATGTGTCACATGAATTCAGATTCTTTCCTACTACCTGTTGTGGGAGAAAGATTGGCTCTAGATTGAGGGTTCTGTCATAACGAGTTTGTTTGTGAATTCTAGCCTTATTGGGATGTTTCTTTTGTGTGATGGTAACTTGCCAGGAATTCTTTTCTTTGTTGGTCAGATGACTTTGTTGCACGGCACCACATTTCCTGGATTCTCCCAATGAGGAAAAGAGGACACAATCCCTCCGAAGCATCTCCTGGGGTAGCTGTTCCAGGGAAATGCTTTGCTTTGGAGTGAGCTCCTTCAATTTTTGCTGGGTTTTCCAATCTGGATGGCTAATGCTTGGCATGTCTCCCTCTGGAATCCATAGTGCTTCCCTTCTTTCCAACTGGTAGATGACATATGGTTTGGAAAGTACAAGTCCCAGGGAGACCAAGTTAGTATAGTTCTCCAGCATTACATTCCTGTAAAACTCCTTCTGAGAAGGGTCCAGGTACACCCATTCTTCCTGGATGAAGTCCACCAGCACATCCTTGAAGGTCACTGCTTCCTGTGGGATCCCAGCTGACAGGAACACAGGAGCGATATTGTCCTCCCCAGGTCTACCTCCTTGTGTGCAAGGGCAGAGTCATCTGAAGGCAGAGCTGCTGCCTGGGCCTCCATATTCCCCTGCCCCACCCAAAGCAGGGCCTGCCTCCCCAGGCCTGTTCATATGGTATTTGCCAACTAAAGAGGAAGTATGGTGCAATGGAAAATGTGCCCAAACTAGAATTAGGAGACTTGGCTTTGAACCATACAACTTACTAGGCAGTGAACTTCTAAAAATAACTTCATGTCTCTGGGACTCATTTTTTTCTCCTTTAAAATTGAGGGGGTGGAATACACAACTCTAAGGTCCTTTGCAGTTTTAGATACTATATGAGTTTAACCAGAGAGGATTAAAACTTATATTTATCTGTAACTCTACATTTCAGTATTTTCAAAACTTTGTTACAGAAAGCTGTCATATATAAGAAAATGTCCATAGAAAAACTTTTTGACATAGTAAAGGACTGAAAACAAAATAGGTATTCATAAATGAAGGAATCACATTTTGGAGCATGAATTTAATGGAATATTATCACCATAAAAATATGAAGAATACAGAGGAGTATGAGAGGGATCAAATGAATTAATACAAAAGGAAGTAGAATAAGGTAGATAGATGATGATAGATATAGATGTGGATATGAATATGAATATGCATATGGATATGGACATAGACATCGATGTCAATATCATTATAGATTATAGATATAGATAATGATGTACACATACATATAACTACACACACACACATATATATGTATATATACATTCAATGACTACAACAAAATATATGGAAGGAATAACAACCACAAAATAAGAAAACATACATTGCATAATTATGATCAAGTTTGGACTTAGAAAAGAGCAGAAAAATGCCTGTTTCTCTTCCATTTTTTGTAAAAGTATTGTGCTATGAATGTAAAATGTTGCCTAAATACTGTTGGAAACAATGATATATAGTGCTTAATTTTGCACAACACCTATTTTTTATTTTTTAATAATTTTTATAAGAAATGACTACTTGGGGAAGAGCAGGAAAGGTTTATATTCAGAGATAAATGAGAGAGAGGGGAAGAGGGAGGGAGGGAGAGACAGAGAGACAGAGAGACAGAGAGAGAGACAGAGACAGAGACAGAGACAGAAACAGAGAGAGAGACAGAGAGAGACAGAGAGACAGAGAGATCATTTGTCATGTACTTACAAGGTGCCAGACACTGTGGTAGGTACTGGGGATGAAAATACAAACAAGCAATATTGTCTCTGTTCTCAGGGAATTTAACTTCTAATGAAGGAAGACAGCATATAAAAAAGGCATTGAGAGAGGACTTAGGACAGAGTCTGAACATGGAACACTGAGTCTCAAGGCAATTCTAGAAAGCCTACCATAAGAAAGATCAAATAGAAAGAAGGCAATCCTCCTTGCTCACTACCTAATAGTTTCCAATTCTAATTATTTTTCCTAACTAGGTGCTAATCTCTGGTATTTATATGTTGCTGAAGAACAAAATTGTTGCCATTGTCCTTTTATGACCATGGCAAATATCCATTTATGCCTGATTATGCCTATGGTCAAATATTAGGTCTTGACCCATTATATAGTTCCTTCTCCAAAAGGATAATTAAGTTCATAAGTGGAGATAGAATGACAATGGTGAATTTTTCCTCCAGCATTTTTTGGTCTACTTAATTTACAAAGTAACTATCCGATTCCCTAACTGCTCTCATTAGTCTTTTATTGTGTGAAATTCAAAGTTTAATTTTGAAACATTGGCTTGGATTGGTTCTCATGGTAAATGTTCTTACCTAGGACGTGTTATTTGGCATCTAAAATTCTAAAGTTGACTTTCAATGTGTCTGGGGTTCATGATTTTGTTTTCGAATAAATGAATTAATGAAACATTGATTAAGCACTTACTATGTGCAAATAGTGAGGCAAGTAGGTGGGACAATAGAAAGAGCACGGGCCTAAGTTAGAAGACATGAGTTCAAATGGGACCTCAGACACTTACTAGCTGGGTAGCCCTAGGGATGTCAATTAACTCTTTCCCTCAGTTAACTCATCTATAAAATGAACTATAGAATAAAATGCAAACTGCTTCAGTATCTTTGTCAAGATAATCGAAAATGAGGCCATGAACTGTAGGGTATGACTGATACAACTGAACAAAAACAGTAAATGTACAAAGCCCTATTCTAAGCAATGGGAATATAAAGAGAAAAGTAAGAGAGATCTCTACTCGACCAACTCTCTATCAACTCAGATCACCCAACCAATCATGGAGTTGACCATTTAATTATTTTGGCAAATACAAAACAAAAATCTTCACCTACTGATAATTCTAACTCTGACCCTCCCTGGTCTTAGTGCCATGTCCTAGAATTATGGAAATACAGATCTTCACAGCAAATTGGCATCATGGATAAAGATCTTATCTTACAGTTAGAACTCCTCAGTTCATAACCTTCCTTATTTAAGTGTTTTCTATTTGCTTCCAAGGTTGGAATATACCATTGTGTAAGGAACTAGGTGTGTTTTTCAGATTAATTATCTGTTGCAATAGAAGACTATTTTTTATAACTCATAAAGTTATAGTCTCCAAAATCCCTAAAATGTTATAGGGCATAAAATATATTTTCAAGAATATGTTATATTTAAGGCTAAAAAGCCTGCCTTATGGTAAGGTTGGCCAATGTTCAAGTATTGCCTGTAGTGTGTATAAGCCCCAGGAATATAGACAATTAACTTCACCTCTCAGTATCTAGGCAACTATCTCATTCTATAAATTTCTAAACAGTTGGACATCTGCATTCAATGGAGATATCCTAC
Source organism: Dromiciops gliroides (assembly GCF_019393635.1). Taxonomy (NCBI): domain Eukaryota; kingdom Metazoa; phylum Chordata; class Mammalia; order Microbiotheria; family Microbiotheriidae; genus Dromiciops; species Dromiciops gliroides. The sequence continues at coordinate 190,950,945 of NC_057866.1, read as the reverse complement.
ATAAGTAGTTTAGCCCACACCAATGAAACCAAGTCTGGACTAAAATGATGACAAAGCATATTTAAAAATCAAATGAATTGAGATAATACTTTCTTTTCCTCTCCTTAATATCTAATTTAACACATGTTTAATTATTTTATTTCATTTCTAATATTTTCTTGTATTTTTATAAAGAAAGCATCAATAGTAAATGAAACAATTCTCTACTGGGTGAAAGTCAGGAGACGAGATAAAAAGAGAAAAAAAAGTCTCTTCTCTCAGATGATGGTCAATCTGTTTAAAGAAAAATATACATATATATGTAAAATGTATGCATATATCGCATTCAAAAACAGCATAGATTTTAGTTTTTAAATTGTTCTTATTTTGAAATATCATATAGAAAACTTGTTATCAAGCTGTAACCTATAACCAAAGGTATATAAACCAACTAAGTGTTCTCTATTCAATTGCCGATCATCATTTGAATGATAAACATTTTATAAAGTTTGGTAGAATACTTTAGGCATAACTGATTTGGAGCTGTATTTTCCAGGAAATAGGAGGCAAATCCTTCTCCAGACACTTAGTAGGTGTTTGACTATGGGCAAGTCACTTATCCTCTCTGAGACTCAGTTTCTTTCTATGTAAAATAGGATAATAACAGCATCCACCTCTCAGTTTCGTGAGTACAAAACAATATAGTATTTGTAGAATATCATACAAATCTTAAAGCATCAATTAAATACCCCCTATTATTGTTGTACCCCAAGCTATTTGAACTGCAAGCAGAGTGTTGACCAGGACCCTCCATTCTGGGGATGAACTTTACATGTTATCCAAGACAATGACAGACATGTTTACTCTTTTGCATTAAACATCAAAACTTACCAAATTATTTAGTAATGCAAAGATTATTTTTCACACTCACAAAATAAAACACACTCTGTTAGCCCAAACTGAATTACTGTTTTATTATTAATAAGCAGAGCACACATTTAGTCATTTTTATTTGAATAAAAGAGTATTGAACTCAAATAATTTCTTCTAATTGGTAAACAGAAAGTCTTGAGATCAACAGGACCAACCGTTAATAAATACACCTTTAATCATATTTCATTTCAATCATTCTGGATTATAACCTCATTAGATGTGGCTATGGATGCTATTAGTTATTCCCAGATATTCTGAAAATTCTTGCTTGAACTTATATTTATACTTCCATGTTCACATCAACTGAGAATCTGACAATTAAGAATTAAACAGGAAATTGATCTAGCATCCTGAACCCTGGTAGCATTGAAGAGGTAAATTTACTTCAAGTCAGAATATAGCATTGACTATTCCTTTCCTTGCTTGTTGCTTCTACCATGTTGTTTCTAGTGCTCTTCTAGTTTATTGATTGACCCATTCAACTGTAACTTATACTCTTCTTTTGAATCCTTTGCCCCCTTATATCTTGTCCTTAAATCTTGTCCTATCAAGCTTCAGTTTTGGATCCCTCCCACTTTCCATTACCTTTATTCCTACACATCTATTGCTGAATGAAAGTGGAGAAAAATCATACAACTATATTGATTAGATTCACTAAAAATTTATATTCCATAATTTCAACTAGGCCCTCACTGTTGGAATGCAATACATTTATATCTCCCTAATTCACTTACTATGACATTAGTGGCGGGGTCTCTTTCAAACCTTTTCATCCCTCCTCAAACATCTCATGACTCCCATGGCCTACATTTTCTCAGATGAAAACCTTACCTCATATTTTACTTGGGGAAAAAAAGAGGTCATTTATGGGGCAGCAAGATAGCACAGTAGATAGAGTATTAGGCCTGGAGTCAGGAAGAACTGAGTTCACATCTGGCCTCAGACACTTACTACCTGTGTGCCTCCCTTGAACAAGTCACTTAACTCTGTTTTCCTCAGTTTCCTCTTGTATAAAATGAGGTAGAGAAGGAAATGGCAAACCACTCCATTATCTTTGCCAAGAAAACACCAAATGTGTTCATGAAGTCAGAAACAGCTGAGCAACAACAACCTAGACATCCCTCTTCTGCCCTTCTCATTTCATGGAACCTTGATGCTTTCTACCAGTATTTTTTCTTTCGACCCTGTTCATATAATGAAGTGACCCTCCTCTTTACCAACTCCTACACATGTAAAAATCTGATCCCATTCAATCCCATCTTCTCCAGCAGATTGAACTCTATGATCTCCATTCTCCTACTTATTTTTAATCTTTACCTGTATATTGGCTGTTTCTTTACTATGTACAAACATTCTATTATCTCCCTTATCCTAAATATATTTTCAATTCATTTACCCCTGATAGCCATTTTTCCTTACCTCTCTTCTCTCTCTTTTTTGGCAATATTCTTTAAGAAGCCCAACTATAATAGATACATTATATTCTTATTTTCTCACTTTTGTTAACTGTCTACTGTCTGACTTCTGGCCTTATCATTCAATGGAAACTGTCCTCCCCAAAGTTACTATGACCTATTAATTGCTAAAATCTAATATGTTTTTCTCAATCCTCATCTTTCTCTCTCTGAAGCCTTTGACACTGTTGATCACCTTCTTCTCAATACTTTCTTCTTCCTAGGGTTTGGTTGTTTTTGTTTGTTTGGGGAGAAGGTATGGTACTGTTTTCTGGTTCTGATTCTTATCCTGAAAACACATTAGCCTTCTTTCTTGAATATTCACCCAGGACACATCTTTGAACCATGAATGTCCTGTAAGTATCTCTCATGGGTCTTCTCTTCTCCCTCTATAATATATTACATCATATTTTGGTGATCACAGCAGCTACCATGAATTCAGTTCTTACCTTTATGCAGATAATCTACTTATCTGGTCCCTATCAATCTTTTGATTTCTAATCTTGCCTCTCCAACTGCCTACTGGATATCTGTAGACCACTTAAACTCCCCTTCTCAAAAAGTTAACTTATTATCTTTTCTCCCCACATTATTCTTGAGTCTTAATTTCCCTATTAATGTTCATATAGTATCATCATCCTCCCAATAGACTAGGTTTACAACCTAGGTGTCATCATGGACTTTTTTAGTCTTTCTTACCCAGTATATTCAAACTGTTGCCAAGGCTTGTGGTATTTACTTTCATAAGATGTCTGCATAGATGTTCTTCTTTCCCCTAATACTGCCACCACCTGTTTAAAGTATTTATCACTTCACACCTATATTATTATAGTATCCCGCTAGTTTCTCCCCTCTCTATGCCATACACATTTCAGCTGTCAAAGTGATCTTCCTAAAGCACAGGTTTGACCATTTAACCACTACCTTCATCACCCCCACACTCAAAAAATATCATTGACTAAATGTCACCTTCAGAAACAAATATGAAATTCTCTGCTTGTCATTCAAAGACTTAAATAACCTTTCCCCTACTTCATGTAGTTTTTTCTTCTTATAATTTACAGAATTCTGTACTCTTTTTGACTCACTAACACTAATCTCTTTGCTTTTCCTCATACAAGACAACTTATTTCCTAACTCCATGGCTGTCCCCCATATTTGGAATGTTCTTTTATCCCTACCTTTTTCTTCAATTCTCAGCTAATTTTCATAAGGAAGTCTTTCCTAACCCCTCTTAATCCTTATGCTCTGTTTACTGTGATCATTATTTCCTATTAATCCTGTATATAGCTTGTTTATACATAGATGATTGTATGATGTCTTCTCCATTAGACTCTAAACTCCTTGAAAGCAGGGATTTTTTTTTTCTTTTCGTTGTATCTCTGGTCCTTAGCACAGTGACTGGCACATAATAGATACTTAATAAATTGACTTAAAATAGACTGACTGACAATGATATATTTGTCAGATGTGGACAATGAAATATTGGATTATTTAGCAATGTTGTGGTGGTTGTTCTTATAAGGGTAGGTCCAGTATGCAGGGAAGGGGGTTTCCTCTCAGAAGTGGCTGTGGTGTAAAGACAAAAAGGCATCTATAAAATGCATTTTCAAACACTTGAATTTGATTTTGTTATATTCAGTCCATTAGTCCTAGAATAATAATAGAAAAGACCCTTAAATGTGGGAATAGTAAGTATAGAAAAAGTCTAGAATAAGTATGAAAAATAACAAAGCAAAATATATGAAACTTGCAGCAGGAAAATCCTATAGATGTTGTATAAGGTAGTGAAGGAAATCTATATTTTAATCCACCTGAAAGCTCAAATGATAAAGAGGCAACCACTGTTGAGTTAATTATCCACCAGGTAAGGGTAGAATATTAAAACTGCAAATCCTATATCCAAAATTCATGAGGAAGAATTCTTCAGTGCCATATGATCAGATAAATGTTTAGACAAGGCCACCTTCATCTTGTCAAATTCTAAAAGTATTGTGAAACATCTGCCATAATACCAAGTCTGAAGTAGAAGGAAAATATAACATCAAAGAGATTTTATAAAATAATATTTATATTATTCATTGTATTTTTCCTATTGTTTAGTTTATTCAGCTTTTCAATTGAACATCATCCATTTGGCTTTCCCTAGATGTCTTATGAAATCTTAACTCTAATACGTTAAGTAAAAATAAAACTTTGTTTGTTAATCATGGAGATTGCAGGTGGTTGACTTAAAAAGAAAGGCAGATGGTTATGTGGAAATATCTAACTAAGTCTCAGTAGGAAAATGTTAATTCCATTTCCAGCTGCAAGCACAGTAGAAACTGTAGAAGCAAGGGATGCTTCAAAATAAAGAACATCAGTCATTCTGATAAGAGGCTAGAGCTGTCCTGAGTCTCGATTTTTATCATAATCAAAACTAATCAGGCTGCTATTTGGGCCACTCTAAACTCAATTCAAGCAGTGGGCCTCCCCTTTTGACATTGCTTTGTCTACTGCATTTTCTGGAAATTCTTGTTCTTCATATCCACCTCCTTCATGGCTAGCATGATCATGATAGCAGATATGTTAATCCAAACATATCAGACTGAGTGAGAACATGTTCCTTCCATATAATAACCATAGCCTTGACTTCTTAGAAAGTTGTCCTTCTACAGATAAAAGATAATTTCAGTTGTCTCTTAAATCAAATAGAACTGATGGAAAACTGAAAAAGCTGGGTGAGTCAAGTCTGAGGGCAATGGTACCAATCAACCAATTAAAAAACTTTTGTTAAACAACTACTCTATTCTAATACCTATGGTAAGAATTGTTTTTTTTTTTTTTAAGGAAGCAGTCCCTGCCCTCAAGAAATAGGGTGGATGTTTGTTCTCTAAAATAATGGGGAATGTAGGAAGCAGAGGTGGGCAAAGTGTTTAAAGGAGAAACATAATGAATTACATTTTGGAAATATTCAGTTTAAGATGTCTACTGGACATGAAGTTTGAACTGAGTGAAAGACAGCTGGAGCTGTTAGAATGGAGATCAACAGAGACATTGGAGCAACATAGGTAGAGTTGAGAATCATTAGCATTACCATGGTAATTAAATCCATGGGATATGATGAGATCCCCTAGTGAATTAATGTAAAATCAAAAGAGAAGAGAGACCAGTAAGGAACCCTGAGGAACTTCTGTGGTTAAAGGGAAGGATCTGGAGGATAACCCAACAAAGGAAACAGAGAAAGAATAAAACCAGGAGAGTATAGTGTTCTAAATCTTCAGAGAGAAGGAAATGCCAAGGAGGAGAGTGTGATCAACAATGTCAAAGGCTTCATAAAAGTCAAGTAGAATGAAGATAGAGAAAAAGGCATTGTATTCTGCAAACAGATCATTAATATCTTTGGAGAGAGTAGTTGCAATGGAATAATAAGGTTGGAAGGTAGATTTTAAAGGGTTAAGATGAGGGTAGGGAGAAAGAAAGTATAGGCATCTATTTTAGATGGTCTTTTAAGAAGTTTATCTACAATGGGCAAAAGAGATATAGGCTGGTACCTGGAATGAAAGGTTCAAGTGAGGGATTTTTTTCAGGATAGAAGAAATGTTTGTAGGCAAAAGGAAATGAGTCAGTAAAGAGGGAAATATTAAAATAAGTAAATGTGGGGAAAACATAGGGAGCAATCACTTGGAGGATATAGGAATTGCTTGAACAAGTGAAGGGGTTAACCATGGTAAGGAATAAGGCCACTTTATCATGAGAGACAAGGTGAAGGAAGACAATGTGGCAGAAGGTTTCTGAGTGACAGAACATGAAAAAAGTTATCTGTGATAAGGAAGAGACTCATCATGAAGGACCTCATTTTTTTCCTATAAAATATGAGGAAGATAGCATATGAGAGGGTGGAGAATGGGAAAATCATAGGAAATTTGAGGAGGGATTAAAAGTTTTGGAAGAGTCACTGTGGAATAAAGTAGGACAGTGAGTTGATAGAATTTGTGTGATATAAATTTTTAGTGGACACAATCAGAAGTTTTGTGTTTTTCTCTATCTTAATTCAGCAGCATGTGTGTAGCAATGAATGTGGAAAATGGTGAGAGTGATCCAAGGGTGAAGCTAAACAGGATATAATCTGTGATATGATAATCACAGATTAAGGATTCAAGAAAGTATGAAAATGTAGAGTAGGATTACTTTTATGAAGGAGACAAGATGGGGAAAAGGAGATAGACTAGTATAAAGTAGATATCCAGGGAGACAATTGAGGGGATCAAGGTCATGGTGTAGATAGAGAGTAGATTTTTTTTTCAATGGAAGACAGAGGGACAGGTAAAAAAAAAAGGTTATAGTCAGATAAGTGGATTTCATAATTCTTGAGTATGATTGCACTCCATTTGTTGGTTATGTTAAGATAAAGGGTATGAGTATTTATATGTGTGTGCCTGAGATAGATGAAAGAAAGATGGGAAATGAGTAGGCTGAGTTATGCAGTTTAAGGCAAAGATGGTATTTATGTTGAAGTGTTCTAGTGTGAGGGTAGAAGTTAGGGAGGAGAGGAAAATTGTGAACTGAATGGAGGATGAAGTGCAATGGGGAGAGACTTGTGACAGATAGGTCAAAAACAGGATATTAAATACTTTACATTTGAGAAAATGAGGGCTTGCATGATGGTAGTGGCAGTAGCAAAGGGGAGAAGGAAGTTTAAGGGAGATATGTTATAATGATCAATTCCATAGGTCTTGGCAACAGATTAAATATAAGGGATGACAAAGTGAAGAGTTGAGGATTACACCTAAATTGTGATCTTGGGTGACTGGGTGGATGGTGGTACCTTTGACAGTAATAGAGACATTAAAAAAGATGGATTATGAGTTTACTTTTTAACATGTTTACTTTATGATGTCTATGGGATATCTAGTTTATAGATGGAAATTATCTTTGAAAATATACAAATATTCCCCCAGACATCAAATAAATGCTACCATGAAGAATTACTCATAAAAAGCAATATTTAATTTTTCTCCTTGACTTGCACAGTTAATTAAACAATGTCTTTCACTGCAAATAAATTTGGGGTCATGACATTTTTTTCTGAAAAAAGATGAAAAGATAATTATTCTTCTGAAATTTAAAAGGCTAAACATGATGCCATTGGATTTTACCCAAGATGGCTAAATAAGAGCTTATATTTACATCAAATTTCCCTCAAAGCAGTCTAAAATCTGCAAAGTAAAGAGATTATTAAGCAAAAATGGCTACTGAAACAATGAAAAAAATGTAATGGATAAAATAATATAAGATTATATCTCTAGAAGAAAGAAAACAAGTAGTGTAATAAGTACAATTAGAACTCCAGAATATGTAATGGAACAACCTGCAGCTAGGTGGCAGAATGTATAAAGTACTGGATCTGGATTCAGGAGGACCTGAGTTCAAATCCAGCCTCAGACACTTGCTACTTACTTGCTGTGTGACCTTGGGCAAGTAACTTAACCCTCATTGCCATAAAAATGGATTATATAGCTTCTAAGGTCTGTTCTCACACTAAAATTTTTGAGCCCATGTTACTATGAAGTAACTGTAACAACTGTAATGGAGTTGAGAGGTATAATTTCTACAAGCCCTAACCTGAGTTCCAAAGTCCAAAGCTAGAGTTTCACATTAAGTTGATCTAAGGGGCTTATTTATAATACATAATCTGATTTTGTGAGCAAAAGATTTTGAGGATATATGGCTGACCATCTCAGTGGCATCTTTGTTCTTGACATAGTGTCTGGTTCTTAGCACTGAAGAGTAATATATGTGATAGTGCAAGGCAACCAGGCCTGTCTAGAAGGTTGAGAATTGATTCTGAATAACTGACATTCCCTTTTATAAATCCACCAGTTTACATTAAACAGACCCCATGCACCTTTGAATATTCCAGTTGTCAGAATTCCAGAAAATATTAAAAAAGAAGATGCTCCTATAGAATTCCATTTTTGTTAGAGTTTGTACTACCTGGACTAAGAAGTTGTTTTTGTTTGTTTTCTAAAGGGAAAGCTTCAATCTAAACAGGTTACCTCCATATGTAATAGTCCCTAGACTCCCAGGGAACAGGGGAGGGACATGATGACATTTTAAAAAATCATCATTTCATGGAATCTCATAAGAACATTGTTCAGCAGTATCAGAACTACATAACAATCTATAAAATCCATGGGATGACAAAAGAGGAAGCTCAGATTTAAGATATCACCACAAAATAACATTGTATTTTTTCAGAACTTCCAGATAAAATATAAAACTTTATAAATGACTGGTAAGAGATAATTTATTTATTAAGGAAGGTCATTCTACAATGTTATACTATACCTGAGCAATGGAAATTATATTTAAGACTAAAATGTGATATAATGAAAATGCAGGAAATTATTTGCACTTAAGGTTACCTCTGAAGCTAAACAAAATTCTAAATAAGAAAAAATATTTTTAATGTTGATGCCTTCCAAAAATTCATTTTGAGAAAGCCAAAGGAACCAGATTTCTTAAAATAACATTATACAAAATAAACTTCAGAAAAATAAACAAGTCCAAGTAGTCTTAAATGATAAGATTTGGTTCATGTCTTACATACTATGAAGGAGAGGAAAAAAAAAAAACTATAATCACTTTGGAATCCCATCTAGTCACAAACAAAGAACAAAGAAAGATCAACTATGGCCTTACATTTTTTTTTTAAGTGAGGCAATTGGGGTTAAGTGATTTGCCCAGGGTCACACAGCTAGTAAGTGTTAAGTGGCTAAGGCCAGATTTGACGAAGGTCCTCCTGACTCCAGGGCTGGTGCTCTATCCACTGCACCACCTAGCTGCCCCTGGCCTTACATTTTGAAAGAGAGATACCCAATATTGGAAAATGAGGAAATGGAATATATTTGCTGGTTTTGTGTCCTATAGAATCACAGGATCATAGACCTAGGGCTAAAAGGAACTTCAGAATCTATGTAGTCTAACTGCCTGATATTAAGGTGAGTAAACTGAAGCTTAGCTAGGTGACTTCCTAGAGACTTACCAATGGTACCACAGGTTATAAATGTTGGAGCTAAGATTTCAACTTAAGTACTGTAACTATCACCATTGCATTTTCCAGTGAAGTATACTCAAAAAAGTGGGAGGTTTAGGATAGGAGGAGGAAATCTCAATTAATTTAATACTCTTTTTCTGCCCAAATAAGAAAATATAAAACTATTTAGAGCAATAAAAGCAGAATAAAGTTAGTGAAAATCATCCATAAAAAGTTAGAACTGTATTCTATAATACAGATGATTATACTTTACCTGAATCCAAAAACAGTGAGAATGGCAATCATCATTTCAAATATATTCATGGTAAAGGAAGATTTCGTCAACAAAGACAAATGGGGACACTACATTTTCCTTTAAAAAAAAGAAAGCTAATAAATAAAATTGATAATAAATATGAATGTACTACATATCCTATCTTTTAAGTATTTAAATGAAAATTTAAGTGATTATAAAAAGACTAAGAAAGGAAGACAAAATTTTCTAATAATTTCAACAGGTCTCTTTTAGACATGGGCAGAATTAACAGACAATAATCAAATGTCTGAAACAAATATTTGAAAAACTAGATTATGTTTTTGATAATTCCTTAATGGGAACTTTAAGAAATAATTTTATTTTCAAGAGAAAACAATACCTAGAGAGAAACTGACACTTTGCCAGGCCATAAGGAAATGGAAAAATGAAGTAATATTAAAGATATTTCAATGAACAAAACAGAAAATTAATGAAAGTGAATTATTATAATCAAATATGAAAATGGGAAATTTATACTGTACTGTGATGAATAAGGGAAATTACCAGAAACTACTATGGCAATATTTAAGCAATAAAAATAAAACAAGAAATTAAATCACAGATAAGTTTTCAAAGAAAGGGCTCTTGCTCATAATGGACTTTAAGATAAATTCTTATAAATATTTAAATCAATAATTCCTAAGATTACAGAAATTTTCACACAGAGAAAAATATCACCTTACAAAAGTCTTTGTGTGAGGCCAAACCAGTAAGTAAGAAACCAGAAAAAGGAAACTATAAGTCACTTTTATTTATGAATATTAATTCAATAAAATATTTACAGAGGTGACAATAACATATTAAAATGAGTAATTTTAAACAGCTTGGATTCATAACATGAATCCAAAGAACTTTAAATATTTGATAAATATGATAATCATATTAATTAAAATCTGAATAACATTCTTATATCTGGAGATGCAGAAAAGGTTTTGGGGGGGATTTTTTTTTTTTTTGCAAATAGAATATCCATTTTTGGTTTTGCAATACTAAGAACCAGTGAAATAAAAGGAAGTCATTTATAAGTACTTCTACCTCAACCCAACAACTAGCATTGTTTGGAATAGTAAAAGAGTGGAAGCTTTCCTAATAAGATTAGGAATTAAACAATTTTTTGTCTTTGCTATTATTTTATAGTATTAAAATATTAGGTATAATAAAGAACAAGGCAAAAAATTTAGCATACAAGTACAGACAAAAATGAGGAAATATATCTATTTGAGAAACAAAATATAATAGAACATGAACAATAACAGCTATGAACTCTGACAAAGAAAGAGAATTAAAAATATATCTTTAAAAATACAATTTTTGGGGGCAGCTGGATGGCACAGTGGATAGAGCACTGGCCCTGGAGTCAGAAGTACCTGAGTTCAAATCTGGCCTCAGATACTTAACACTTACTAGCTGTGTGACCCTGGGCAAGTCACTTAACCCCAATTGCCTCACTAAAAAAAAAATACAATTTTTTATTAATCACAACATCCAGGTAGAAGAAATAGAATTTCTCTTGTAATAACAACAACTGGGTAAAGACAACATTGAAAAGCTTAAGAAATGTGTGCAATACAGTGACCAACCTTGATTCTAGGTACAAACAATGAGGAATACTCACTTGCTAATAAAGAGGTAATTAAGTCTATTGACTTAATAATTGACAAGTTGAAATAGAAATGTTTGAACATGGCCAATGTGGACATTTATGTGGCTTGACTATGAAGTTTTATTATGAGAATTTTGTTTTTCATTTCTTTGAGAAATAGACATTTAGAATTTGGAAAAGTCTTTTTGTTTTTTTTTGTTTTGGGGGGTTTTTTTTGCAGGGCAATGGGGTTTAAGTGACTTGCCCAGGGTCACACAGCTAGTAAGTGTCAAGTTTCTGAGGCTGGATTTGAACCCAGGGACTCCTGAATCCAGAACTGGTGCTTTATCCACTGCGCCACCTAGCCACCCCTGGAAAAGTCTCTTTGAAAACTATAGGGGAGAGTAGGGTAAAACAAAACTGGAAAGGAAGGAAACAAAAACAGTAAAACATTTAGGAAGGCATAACTGGCTTAGAAAGTGGGAAGAATAATAATTTTGAAATGCATGGTGGGTGGTACAGTGGATACCAGAAGATTCATCCTCCTAATTTCAAATCTGGCCTCCTTTAGATCTATGGCCTTGGGCAAGTTATTTAACCCTTCTTGCCTCAGTTCCTCATCTGTAAAATGAATTACAGAAAAAGAGAAAAAAAAAAACAACAAACCACTCCAATACCTTTGTTAATAAAACTCTAAATAGGGTCATGAAGAGTTGGATACAACTAAAACAAGTGAACAACAAGGCCTGATAGAATGAATAGTCAATATATCTGACTATCTAATCATGGAAACCAACATTTTATAGACCTAATGAAGTGGTTTTTAATTCTTTGTTGTCCCTCTATTATGGCAAAATATAGCCTGATCTCGGTTTTCTTTTCCCTGGTTCTTATTCCCAAGTCCTTGTGGGAGCAATGCAATCTTAATATCACCAGATACAGCAAAATAAAAAATGGAATATGTTTATAGATTAATCAATTAATAAATACTAAAACCATGATAATCACTGTGGGTATATAAAAAGAATATAAGATTGGAATGGGACAAATCTGATACTCTTGTGTGAATAGTTCTTTTGTTCCTTATCTCTTGGATGGACAGAACAGATGGACCACTTGCTGAGCCCAAAATTGAATATTAGAGAAGATCATATTCCATTTGAAAAATTGTGCAGTGATGATAGCAAACATGCTGTGGGCTTTCCTTGCTTCTGACTAGCTTGGAGGTATATTTCTGATAGAGGGACCACCCTCCCTGAAGTCAAGAAGATAATGAATACAAAAAAGATTTTAAAATATCATTACAGCCATCAATTAGAAGCACTTGCTGGTAATGAAAAGTGATAAACACATATTAGGCTACAAATAGACTTTAAATATGATCAGACAAATTAACATCTAAGTCAGCAAGTGTCCAGCTATAAAAATGAATATTGTGTTATATTGGTCAATATAAGACCAAGACTTCGATGAAGGGTGACTTCACCCTTTCAGACATCATTAGTCTGGATGAATTTTATTTTATTTTATATTATATTTTATCTGTACTTTCTTTTGCTTTATGTTTTGTCTATCCATACAGATTTCATTTAATTTAAGTGAACCTTTCCACATCCCTCTCTCTCCACTCATACCCCAATCCATGGCTCTGGCTGCCCACAGCCAGAGCAAATTCAGTGCCTAGAGCAGAGAAAACCTGGCATGGGGCTGCACCTTCATTATTTCCCTGCCCGAGCCTACTAGAAGCCGAAGCCAGAGACTAGAGAGGGGTCCTGCCCTTGGCCCTTGACCTTAGAAATTTGTTTAATGCAAATTTTCACAAAGCAAGAACTGCCTTACTTTCATTTCATTATTTTATTGCTACAATAAAGCCTCAAGAAAGCAAGGATTGGCTCTTACTCTACCTTTCATCTACACAGCATCCTATAATCTTAGAATGGTGCCTTTACATAATTGGTGCTTAATAAATGGATGGAGTCATATTTTTCACATGATAGAATATTTTTCCTCTGTGAGTTAAAAGTGTTCTTAAAATGACAATTTATTGTTTACATATTTAGTAAAATGTATGTTTGGTACAAAATATGAATTAGATCTTTGAATTACTGTTTGGATATTACAAAGGAAATTTTAAAATATCCCATTCACATCATTATTTGGAGAATATTAGCAATGAAATTAGAGATAAATGTAGTCAAAATGATCAATGTACACATATTATATATTTCTTGAAAGCTGTCCATGTTTCATGTAATACACTGCTTCCCTTTCTTTATTGGAAATTTGCTTAAAGCCAAACTCTTTCAAGAATCTTACCAGGAATAACCTATATAAAATTGGTTGCTTTCTTGGGGAGACGGGAGGGCAGTTGGGGAGGGAGAAATATTTGGAACTAAAAATCTTATAAAAACAAATGTTGAAAACTATCTCTACATGTACCTAGAAAATAATAAATTAATTTTTTATTTAAAAAAAAAGAATCTTACCTGGATTAAGTTTTAAAAGGTGTTTTTGTCAGCCATTCCCAACCTTCTTCATATAAATAGTCATAGCTTTTCTCCATTAAATGCTCACTAAACCATAAATCTACAAAAATAGGAAAAAATGCATGAATATGAAGAGGCCAACATAGAGAACAGTAACTGATGGGAAAGAATAGTCAAGAATCAACCAATGTAAATTTATTTAGGACTTATATTTTAAACATGGTAATTAATACAAAGAAAAACAGCTAACATTTGTATAATGCTCACTATGGACCATGATAAGTGCTTTACTAATATTATCTCATTTGATCCTCACAACAACCCTGGGAGGTAGGTGCTATTATTATCCCCATTTTATAGATCAAGAAACTGAGGCAAACCATGGTTAAGTTACTTATCCAAGAGCATACAGCTAGTAAGTTTCTAAGGGTAGATTTGAATTAAGGTCTTCCTGAATTCAGGATTATCACTATCCATTATGCCATCAAGCTGTCCCAATCACCTATCAACACTAAAACTTATGGATGACATAGCACTACTTCAGATACTGGAGGGAACACAAAGCAGATGTGAGAAGCTCAGTCATCCTTGGCAATATATTAAATTATTAACTGTCACTGAAGTACCATTTAGCTTTTTTAGGATTTCCTGGACTGCGTAGAACACTTATGGGCACCAATGAAATGACAAATCTCTCAGATCTGAAATGTTAATCACACTACCAACTTTTCCTTTTCTTCCCAAAATCAGTAGAAAAAAAAGAATCATTTAAAATAATGTACTTCTTCACTTTGTCATTTTAAATTAAAAGCTTTTTAAAGAAATCTTGGTGTAGAATCAAAAATATTTGTTTAATAAGAAAAGCATTACACTGATCTTTCTGAGTAGGCCTATCCTATTATATCTGCAATAAAATGTATATTAGGTCTTAGGACAGAAACCATGTCTTCTCTGTCTTCTAAATAACTGAATAAACTGTTCAGACTTAAGAAATAAAAGTTAATAATGATAGAAACTGAATTGATTTTAAACCTGATCGATACAACTTTGCAGACCAAGATGACTTATTAAAACTGCCTGATCAACATTTCAAAGCTACTAATGCAGATTTTGTCAGGATTAAGTTTTCTTATAATTAAATAAACATTTAAGTCATAGTTCTGAAAATTGCATATTAAGGCCATATGCAGGGAAAAGACAATGCAATAATTTTAACCATTATCTCCAAACTTCCAAGACAGAGGTTTACCAGTATGTATATGCCCAAATTAAAGGTTGCCCACTTCTTGTTTTGTTGTTGTTTGTTCATGTCTGATTTTGTAACTCTAAGGACCAGAGCACACCATTGCTGTCCAGGGGGCTTTCTTGTCAAAAATACTGCATCAGTCATTTCTTTCTCCAGTGCATTAAAGCAAACAGATTAAGTGACTTCCCCAGGGTCACATAGCTAGTAAGTGTCTGAGGCTGGATTTGAACTCATGTTTTCTTGAGACAACAATGTGTGACCCTGGGCTAGTCACTTATCCCTGTTTATCTCAGTTTCCTCATCTGTAAAATGAGCTTGAGAAGGAAATGGCAAACCACTCCAATATATTTACCAGACAACCTTAAATTGCTTCACTGTCAGACATGAATAAAAATGTCTAAACAACTTCCAGTTTAATGCAAATAAAAATAATTCATATATACCTTTTATAAACACTGCTGAAAAAAATTTTGTGGGGAAAGTAGTGCAATTATTATCTTTCTGAGAAAAATGAGTCCCAGTGCTCTCTTTCCAAGGTCATGCAGTTAGTAATAAAAGAGGCATAAACCAAATATTGTCTTGAGGAGAACAGTTACAAAAAGCTTGAATGCCTAATAACTGATCGCTATCACAGATCCTGTCTACTCAAAGCTATGAACCTATGATCATCTTCCTCTCTCTCACATTTTCTCCCTGATAAATATGGACATGTTGCAGAAAAATACAGTCGTATCTTAAGGAAGGCTTATATGTCCCCATATCCTTTGAAATGCAAAAGCATATTCTGTTGTGCAACTGTTAAGAAGGAAATTCTATTGTGGATTAAGTGCTGGTCTTTGGAGTCAGGAAAGCTGGCTATGATCTTTACCAGCTGGTTGACCTGGGCAAATCAATCAAAAACTATGATCCTCAGTTTCCTTATCTATAAAAGGGATAATTGTAATAGTACCTGCATCAATCATTTCACTAATCTGATTCTCTATTTTCTCATATGTTAAAAAGATACCGAATAGTTATGTAAACATTATTGTGAGACTCAAAGTGAATAATGAATGTAAAGTACAATTAAAACAATTAAGCAATTCATAAATGTAAATTATTAGGTTGGGATTCTGGCTTTAGATTCATCAATGTGGGGAGCTCTTTGTGTAAAAACTCCCCACTGATGCAGAAAACATATCAGTAACTTATACTGTTGATTTCTAAGTTTATTTTGCCTCTTTGTTACTAGGAAATCCAATACTTTCCAAGGTGCAGAATTTCTTAAATATTGGTTTTATATGCTTTGGATTCTTAAATGCTGTTCTACCAGATTGCCAGCTCTGGAAAATTGTATTAAACTAGATAAAGGTCTCTAGGTCTGTTGTTCAGCAAGCAGTCTCAATATTTTTCTAACTGAGGGAGAAAAAGGGAGTTTGTCAGGGAGAGTGCACTGACATTGAACTTAGAGAACCAAGGTTAAAGTCTCTGATACTGATTACTTGTGTGTGACCTTGGGCAAGTTCCTTAATCTCTTAGGGCTTGATGATCCTCACCTGTAAAATGAAGGTATTGAGGTAGAGGACTACTACAACCTATAAAAGTGATGTTTTGGGAGGGATCAGTAAACCAAAAAGACCACCAGATGTGGCATGGAGAGAGCAGAGAGACCATCTAATCAGATCAACTCAGAGATCTTTTAACGTTAAAGGAATACTGTCAAAGGTTTACAAAGATCCTCAGGATGACCTTGAAGGAAAAGGCAATTATAGGAGCTACACATAATCAAAACATATTAAATGTTTCTTTAATTAAATTCAGTTGAAGTGTATTTACTTCCTGATATACATTTCATGATGAATTCATTGACAAATACACTTCTTAGAAGCTTTTATTAAAAAAGTGTTTTGTGGGGGAAGGGGCAAAGATAGAATTATTTAGGATTATTTATTTCAATCAGGGAGGAATATCTACCAAATGTAAAGATGTACCCTTTTGCTGTAATTGATGTTGACTAGATCCTTTGGAGAATAAATACCCAGCTGATCCAACTATCATTAGAAGTAAGAGAAGCTTTAAATTAGCCTAGAGAAGGCTTTCCTTTTTGCTATGACTATGGATTATCCATCCAGTTCTTACAATATTTATATTACATTTTTTCTATGAATTGAAAAAAAAAAACATGGGGGTAGGACAGAGATTTGCATGACACTCTTTAAAATAAGGATTGCACCAATAAAACAAGAGTTACATTTTGAATAAGAAATCAACCCTCCCCCCAAATCTGTTGCTTATCTTTTTTGGGGGTGGCAGGGCAATGAGGGTTAAGTGACTTGCCCAGGGTCACACAGCTAGTAAGTGTCAAGTGTCTGAAGCCGGATTTGAACTCATGTCCTCCTGAATCCAGGGCTGGTGTTTTATCCACTGGGCCACCTAGCTGCCCCTGCATCACCTAGCTGCCCCTGCTCATCCTTTTTAAGATGTTTTTTTTCTTCTTCATCCTTTTTTCTCTTTAAAAATAGTCTTTATTATATAAAAGTAGCTCTTAAGAAGGGGAGGAGTACAAGAAGAAATTAGGCAATATAACAAATTAAATAAAACAAAATAAAACAAAAAAACCCCAAAAAAATAAAGTTAGGAAACAAAATGTCAGAGTACAGGCAGCAAGTAAGCTAAATTTTCCCAATATTCCCTTCCAAAAACTTTAAAATAGCAAGTGAAATTTTGGAGCAGCCAGGGAAACAAAAGGGAAGAATGAGGCATTTTCCTGGTCAAAGACAACTTAGTAACCCAGTAAGCAAAGTAAGTGACATCAAGGAGACTGCCTCCTCAGGGCATAGAAGCAGCCCCAACACCAGCACAGCTTCAGGAGCTGTCACGCAAGACACTTTAAGAGGATCATACAACTGGTTAGAAAAAGCTTACAGGGTGCAGTAAGCAATGATTGGCAATTGTGTCACCCATAAGCGGTTCTGGGTTGGAAAGGATGGCTTGTGGTTAATAAAAAGGAAACAGGTTCCCTCATCACAGTTCAAAGCAAAGAAGAGCTCTAGTGTTTCTGGCTGTACTAGAGCAGGAGACCTGGTCACAGTTTCAGGGACAAGAGGAGTGCTAATACTTACAGTTGAAAGGGAGTGGGGGCCTTCCTGGATAAAGATCAGACTGGAGACCAAGGGATCACATGTTAATGTTTTTTGTTTTAGACCAAGAGACCAATAAATACACCTTTCCCTAGTTCATAACATTTTTGAAGCACCAAAAGTTTGCATGCTCTCAGAACTAGCTCTGAAAACAGCAGCCCAAAAAAAGCCTAAAGCTTGAGACTCTGCTTTCCCATTCCCAGTTGAGAAGAACCCAATTTTAACATAAAGGCAAAAGTCAAATTAGGATAGAAAAAATGAGCAAAAAACTATAGCATAAAAAACTTGACCATGAACAGCTTCTACAATTGCAGGGATGACCAAGACATAAACTCTGATGGCATAGTCAGGTTCACATAAGATTTGGAAGCTACCCAATTAAAGGGATGGAAGGTTTGGAATATAATAGGACATAAGTCAAAGAAACTAGGATTATAACCAATAATAAACTATCTAAAATTGAGTATAATTATTCAGAAGAAAAAAAAGAAATTGAATGAAATAAAAGATTTTCAAGTACTCTTGGTTAAAAGACAAGAGCTGAATAGAAAATTTGACATTCAAATATGACTCAAGGGAAACATAAAAAGGAAAACATGAAAGAGTATTCATTCAATAAAGTAAAACTCTTTACATTACTATATGGGAAAATTACTATGAACTTTATCATTATTAGAGCATTTAGTAAGAGTTTACATGCTGGGGGAGGGTAGTCAATGATTAAATGTAACTGCCATTAGAATTGTTTCATAGGGAAGACTCTCTCCATATATATATATATTCAGTTGGATATAGAAATCTACACTACTCAATAGGGAAATTGGAAGAGAAGGAGATAAGATATATTAGAAAGGGGGGGGTGAAAAGGAGGGCAGATTAAGGGAGGTAGTGTTCAGAAACAAAACAGACTCTTAATGAAGGACCAGATAAAAATACAGAGTGAAGGTTATTCAGAATAATATAGTATTGAGAGAAATGCACAATTAGTATTCATAAATGTGAATATGAATGAGATGAAATTACCCATTTAAAGGAACTAGATAGTAGAATGGATTAGAAGCCAGAATCCAACAATTTTTGTAAAGGCAAAAATAAAACTAAGTAAAAGAGATAAACAAGGAAACTGCATTTTAATAAAAGTACCATAGAGTGAGTTCCCAAACTCATGACATGATCGCTCCAAAAAACATCCAAATAATGCCATAGGAAAATGCCCAGAGCAGCAAAACTCACAGAAGAATGTGCTGAAATCATCTTCTAACCAAGAACGGCTTGGAAGTCATAAAGAGGGAGCTGCTGTGCTGATACAGGAGTTTAGCCCAACCCCACAGTCACTCTGACACAGATCCAGTCCCAGGAAGGCCTCACCAGAGAAGCAGACCCCCAGAGCCTCTGAATCAGCTGAAGAGCCAGTGTTGTCTAGAACTAAGCTCACAGTCTTGTGAGTGGGCTGAACCCTGGGCAGGGGGGATACTACATGGGTCTATGCTGGTGCTAAGGCAGAACTTGGATTTTACACCCCTGCAGAGAACCAGGAGGTAGGCTCCAGTAGCAGTGGCCCAGGTTGGGGAGGTGCACAGGCTCTTCGGAGCTAACAACCACAACACACAAAGCTGTTTGATTAGCAAGTTGGTCTGGGGTCATCTAAGGACCAGGGAACAGGCCAGGTGAGTGAAGAACCTGATTCTCCTTAAATCATGCCACCTGGGGGGCGGAGCCAAGATGGCGGAGAGGAAGCAGCAAGCTGCCTGAGCTCTCCTTCTGTTCCCTCAAAACGAACATTAAATCAAGCCTCTGGACGGATTCTGAAACTACAGAACCTGCAAATAGACAGAGAGACACAGTCCTCCAACCAGAGATAATTTAGAAGACTTCAGGAAAAGGTCGGTCTGACTCGGGCAAAAAGGGAGGCCCAGCGCAGGGCAGCAACCCAGCGCCGAGGGGGTCGGGGCAAGTCAGCAGGAGCTGCGGGCCACAGCCGAACAACTGAGGCTCCCAGAACCTGGTTCAAAAATCTGGTGGCCAAGAAGGACAGTGGAAAAACTTACCTGCACCGGCTGAGAGGGCCACGAACGGCGGGATCAGACGCCGGGGTCTGGCGCCTGGCTGGCGGAGCACAATCAGACAGGAAGTGCAGGGCGGGGCATCTCCACACACCATAAAGGCCTCAGAGTAAAAGCCCGGTCACACAGCACCTATACACCTGCACAAGAAGCCCAAAACAGGGACCCTGGTGCCCCCAGAGCAGACCTCAACTTAAAGAATAAATAAATAAGCTGCAATAATGAGTAAGAAGCAAAAAAGAGCCCTCTCCATTGAGAGCTTCTGTATCAATAGGGAAGAAGCCAACACAAACTCAGATGAGGACAATAGCCTCAAATTGTCTACATCTGAAGCCTCACAAGGGAAGGTGAATTGGTCGCAAGAACAAAAAGCCTTCCTGGAAGAGCTCAAAAAGGATTTTAAAAATCAATTGCAAGAGGTAGAAGAAAAAATGGGGAGAGAAATGAAAGCAAAACAAAAAAATTATGAAAAAAGAATCAGCAGCTTAGAAAAGGAAGCTGAAGAAAACAAAGCCTTAAAAAATTCATTTGGCCAAATGGAAAAAAAGTTGCATAATCTCACTGAAGAAAACAGTACCTTAAAAAATTCACTTAGCCAAATGGAAAAAAAGGTGCATAATCTCACTGAAGAAAACAGTACCTTAAAAAATTCACTTAGCCAAATGGAAAAAAAGGTGCATAATCTCACTGAAGAAAACAATGCCTTAAAAATTAAAGTGGGACAGTTGGAAGATAAGGAATCCATGAGACACCAAGAATCAGTCAAGCAGAATAAAAAAAATGAAAAAATAGAAGAAAATGTGAAATACCTCATTGGAAAGACAACTGATCTGGAAAACAGATCAAGGAGAGACAATTTGAGAATCATTGGACTGCCTGAAAGTCATGACCAGAAAAAGAATCTAGATACCATATTCCAGGAAATTATTAAGGAGAACTGCCCTGATATCATAGAATCAGAGGATAAAATCATCATTGAAAGAATCCATCGATCACCTCCTGAAAGAGACCCCAAAAGGAAAACTCCAAGGAATATTGTAGCCAAATTCCAGAATTATCAGGTGAAGGAGAAAATACTCCAAGCAGCCAGAAAGAAGCAATTTAAATATCATGGAGCCACAGTCAGGATTGCTCAGGACCTGGCAGCTTCAACATTAAAGGACCGCAAGGCTTGGAATAAGATATTCCGGAAGGCAAAGGAGATTGGATTGCAGCCGAGAATCTATTACCCAGCAAAAATGTGCATTTTCTTTCAGGGGAAAAGATGGACATTTAATGACATTGGGGACTTTCAATCTTTCCTACTGAAAAGACCAGAACTGAATAGAAAATTTGATCTCAACATACAAGACTCAAGAGAAGTTTAAAAAGGTAAACAGAGGGGAAAAAAAAAAGTTACCCTATTAGGTTAAACTGTTTATATCCCTACACAGGAAGATAATACTCATAACTCTTAAGGACTGTAAATGTATTTGGGCAGAGAGAAGGACTTTATATAGAGGGTATAAATATAAATTGTCTTTGATGTGATGATACAAAAGAATTAAGGGGATAAAAAGGGAGTCTATGGGGAGGAGAGGAAAGGGGAGGTGGAATGGGATGAATTATATCATATGAAGAGGTGGAAAAAACCTATTATAATAGAGGGAAAGAAAGGAGGGGGGAACATGGTTTCAACCCTATTCTCATTAGATTTGACTCAAAGAGGGAATAACATATGCGTTCATTGGGATAAAGAAACTTAACTCATTCTTTAGGGAAACAAAAGGGGAAGGAAAAGGGGGGGGCTGATAGAAGGGAGGACAAAAGCAAGGGAGAAAAGGGTAAAGAAAAGGGAGGGGGGGTGATAAAAAGGGAGGGCAGATTGGGGGAGGCAGGGGTAAGAAGTAAAATGTCGGTGAGGAGGAATAGGGTGAAAGAAGGGGGGAAAAGTACAAAGGGGGTAAATAGAATGGAGGGGAATAGACAGTCAGTAATAATAACTGTGAATGTGAATGGGATGAACTCTGCTATAAAACGGAAGCGAATTGCAGAGTGGATTAAAAACCAGAACCCTACAATATGCTGTTTACAAGAAACACATTTGAAGCAGAGAGATACACACAGAGTAAAGGTAAAAGGCTGGAGCAGAATATATTATGCCTCAGCTAAAGTAAAAAAGGCAGGGGTAGCAATCCTTATCTCAGACAAAGTGCAGGCAAAAATAGATCTCATTAAAAGAGATAAGGAAGGAAATTACATCTTACTTAAAGGTACTATAGATAATGAAGTAATATCAATATTGAATATGTATGCGCCAAGTGGTATAGCATCCAAGTTCTTAGAGGAGAAGTTAAATGAGTTACAAGAGGAATTAGATAGTAATACTATACTAGTGGGGGATCTGAATCTCCCCCTCTCGGAATTAGATAAATCTAGCCAAAAAATAAATAAGAAAGAAGTGAAAGAGGTAAATAGATTACTAGAAAAGTTAGACATGATAGATGTCTGGAGAAAATTGAATGGGGATAGAAAGGAATATACCTTTTTCTCAGCAGTCCATGGCACATTTTCAAAAATTGACCATGTATTAGGGCACAAAAACATCATAGTCAAATGTAGAAAGGCAGAAATAGTAAATGCATCCTTCTCAGATCATGATGCAATAAAAATTACATGTAAGAAAGAGCCAGGGAAAAGTAGAATGAAAATCAATTGGAAACTAAATAATTTCATTCTAAAGAATGAATGGGCCAAACAAGAAATCATAGAAACAATCAATAACTTTATCCAAGAGAATGACAATAATGAGACAACATACCAAAATCTATGGGATGCAGCCAAAGCAGTGCTTAGGGGAAAATTTATAGCTCTAAATGCTTACATGAATAAGAAAGAGAAAGAGGAGATTAATGAATTGGGCATGCAACTTAAAAAGCTAGAAAAAGAACAAATTAGAAATCCCCAATTAGACACTAAATTAGAGATCCTGAAAATTAAAGGAGAAATCAATAAGATTGAAAGCAAAAAAACTATAGAATTAATCAATAAAACTAAGAGCTGGTTTTATGAAAAAACCAATAAAATAGATAAAATATTGGTTAATTTGATTAAAAAAAAGAAAGAAGAAAACCAAATTACCAGTATCAAAAATGAAAAGGGTGATGTTACCACCAATGAAGTGGAAATTAAAGCAATAATTAGGAAATATTTTGCCCAACTGTATGCCAATAAATTTGACAATCTAAATGAAATGGATGAATATTTACAAAAATACAAACTGCCCAGGTTAACTGAAGAGGAAATAAAATCCTTAAATAAACCCATATTAGAAAAAGAAATTGAACAAGCTATTAATGAACTCCCTAAGAAAAAATCCCCAGGGCCAGATGGGTTTACGGGTGAATTTTACCAAACATTTAAAGAACAATTAATTCCAATATTATACAAATTATTTGGAAAAATAGGTGAAGAAGGAGTTCTACCAAATTCATTTTATGACACAAATATGGTGGTGATACCAAAACCAGGCAAAGCAAAAACAGAGAAAGAAAATTATAGACCAATTTCCCTAATGAATATTGATGCTAAAATCCTAAATAAGATATTAGCAAGGAGATTACAGCAAGTGATCACCAGGATAATACACTATGACCAGGTGGGATTTATACCAGGAATGCAGGGCTGGTTCAACATTAGGAAAACTATTAACATAATCAACCACATCAATAAGAATACCAACCAAAATCATATGATTATCTCAATAGATGCAGAGAAAGCTTTTGACAAAGTACAGCACCCATTCCTAATAAAAACACTAGAGAGTTTAGGAATAGGGGGAGCTTTCCTTAGAATAATAAACAGTATCTACCTAAAGCCATCAGCAAGTATTATATGCAATGGAGATAAATTAGAGGCCTTCCCAATAAGATCAGGGGTGAAACAGGGATGTCCATTATCACCCCTATTATTTAATATTGTTCTAGAAATGTTAGCTTTAGCAATCAGAGAAGATAAAGGAATTAAAGGAATTAGAATAGGCAAGGAGGAAACAAAACTATCACTCTTTGCAGATGATATGATGGTATACTTAAGGAATCCTCGAGAATCAAGTCAAAAATTACTTGAAACAATTAGCAACTTTAGCAAAGTAGCAGGATATAAAATAAATCCACATAAATCATCAGCATTTCTATACATGACCAACAAAGTCCAGCAGCAAGAGATAGAAAGAGAAATTCCATTTAAAGTAACAGTAGGTAATATAAAATACTTGGGAGTCTACTTGCCAAGACAAACCCAGGAACTCTATGAACACAACTACCAAACACTCTTCACACAAATCAAATCAGATCTAAATAATTGGAAAGATATCAATTGCTCATGGATAGGCAGAGCTAATATAGTAAAAATGACAATACTGCCTAAATTAATTTACTTATTCAGTGCCATACCAATCAGGCTACCTAAAAATTATTTTATACAGCTAGAAAAAATAATAACAAAATTCATCTGGAAAAACAAAAAATCAAGAATATCCAGGGAAATAATGAAAAAAAATTCACAGGAAGGTGGGTTAGCGGTACCAAACCTGGAGCTTTACTATAAAGCGGCAGTCATCAAAACTATCTGGTACTGGCTAAAAAATAGAGTGGTAGATCAATGGAATAGGCTAGGCTCAGGAAATGCAGTAGTAAATGACACTAGTAATGTAGTGTTTGATAAACCCAAAGACTCCAGCTTCTGGGATAGGAACTCAGTATTTGACAAAAACTGCTGGGAAAACTGGAAGATAGTATGGCAGAAATTAGGCTTAGACCAACATCTTACACCTTATACTAAAATAAGGTCAAAATGGATACATGATTTAGACATAAGAGGTGATACCATAGGTAAATTAGGAGAGAAAGGAATAGTGTACCTATCAGATCTTTGGAAAGGAGAACAGTTTTTGACCAAACATGAGATAGAGTATATTATAAAATGCAAAGTGGATGATTTTGATTATATTAAATTAAAAAATTTTTGTACAAACAGAAGCAATGCATCCAAAATTGGAAGGAAGGCAGAAAGCTGGGAAACAATTTTTGAGGCCAGTGCTTCTGATAAAGGCCTCATCTCTAAAATATATAGGGAATTAAATCAAATTTATAAGAATCCAAGTCATTCCCCAATTGAGAAATGGTCAAAGGATATGAACAGGCAGTTTTCTGATGAAGAAACCAAAGCTATCTATTCCCATATGAAAAAATGCTCTAAATCTCTAATGATTAGAGAGATGCAAATTAAAACAACTCTGAGGTACCACCTGACACCTATCAGATTGGCTAAAATGACAAAAAAGGAAGATAATAAATGTTGGAGAGGCTGTGGGAAAATTGGAACACTAATGCATTGTTGGTGGAGCTGTGAGCTGATCCAACCATTCTGGAGAGCAATTTGGAATTATGCCCAAAGGGCGATAAAGCTGTGCATACCCTTTGACCCAGCGATCCCACTTTTAGGTCTTTTGCCCAAAGAAATCATGGAAGGGGGAAAGGGACCCACATGTACAAAAATATTTATAGCTGCTCTTTACGTGGTAGCAAGGAATTGGAAGTTGAGGGGGTGCCCATCAATTGGGGAATGGCTGGACAAGTTGTGGTATATGAATACAATGGAATACTATTGTGCTGTAAGAAATGATGAGCAGGAAGAGTTCAGAGAAACCTGGAGGGTCTTACGTGAGCTGATGATGAGTGAGATGAGCAGAACCAGAAGAACATTGTACACAGTATCATCAACATTGAGTGTTGACCTACTGTGATGGACTATATTCTTCTCACCAATGCAATGGTACAGAAGAGTTCCAGGGAACTCATGATAGAAGAGGATCTCCAAATCCAAGAAAAAAAAAAAAGAAAGAAAGAACTGTGGAGTATAGATGCTGATTGAACCATATTATTTCTTTTGTTTTGGGTGCTGTTGTGTTTTTTTTTTCTATTTTGAGGTTTTGCATCACTGCTCTGATTCTTTCTCTTGTAACAGGATTAATGCAGAAATAGGATTAATGTTATTATGTGTATATATATGTGTGTGTGTATATATATATCTATATGTATATGTATAGAGATATATAGATATAACCTATATCAGATTACCTGCTGTCTAGGGGAGGGGGGAGGGAGGGGAGGGAGGGAGAAAAATCTGAAATTGTAAAGCATGTATAAACAAAAGTTGAGAACTATCTTTACATGTAACGGAAAAAATAAAATATCTCATAAGAAAAAAAAAAATCATGCCACCTGGGATTTCTTAAGCTTAGGATACTGCAGCCTGGAAACAGTGCCCCACTTTAAGGAACTAAAAGTCTAGTAAAAGAAAGGCAAGATGAGCTGACAGAGAAAGGTGAGAAACATAGAAAGTTTCTTCAGTAACAAGGAAGACCAAGGGGCACCCTAAGATGAAGATGTCAACATCAGGGCCCCTATATCTAAAGCTTCCAAGAAAAATACGAATTGGTCTCAGGCAATAGAGGTGCTCAAAAAGGACTTTGAAGATAAAGTTAGAGAGGTAGAGGAAAAATGGAAAGAGAAATGAGGGGGATGCAGGAAAGACATGAGAAAATAGTCAACAGCTTGAAAAGTAAAATTGGCCAAATGGAAAAGGAGGTACAAAAGCTCTCTGATGAAAATAATTGCCTAAGAATTAAGATTGAACAAAGGGAAGCCAGTGACTTTATGAGAAACCAAGACACAATAAAGCAAATCCAAATGAAAAAAAAATAGAGGGCAATGTGAAATATCTTCTGGGAAAAACTGCCGAACTGTAAAATAGGTCCAGGAGAGATAATTTGAAAATTATTGGTCTACCTGAAAATCATGATCAAGGAAAGAGCTTAGACACCATCTTCCAAGATATTCTCAGGGAAAATTGCCCTGACATTCTAGAAGAAGAAGCTAAAATAGAAATTGAAAGAATCTACTGATCACCTCCAGAAAGAGATCCCAAAAGGAAGACTCCTAGGAATATTATAGCCAAATTGCAGAACTCTCAGGTCAAGGAGAAAATATTGCAAGCTGCCAAAAAAGAAAGAATTCAAGTACTGTGAAGCCCCAGTCAGGATAGCACAAGATATAGCAGCTTCTACATTAAAGGACTGGAGGGCATGGAATATGATATTCCAGAGGGCAAAGGAAATGGGATTACAACCAAGAATCACCTAACCAGCAAAACTCAGCATTATCTTACAGCAGAAAAAAATGGGACGTAATGAAAAAGAAGACTTTCAGATATTTCTGATGAAAAGACCTAAACAAAATGGCAAATTTGACTTTCAAATACAAGACCTTAGAGAACCATAAAAAAATGGAGCTGGGGGACATACCTGGGTTCATACAGGGGGCGACTGTCTTATATCTGAGGCCAGGTTTTGGCTGGGATCCCCCTGGGTCCAGGGGGGATGATTTGTCCACTGTGTCACTTAGCTAGGTGATGACATCTTTAGGGTTAATTTGAGGGGTGAAGGGAATTCACTGGGGGAGGAAAACAGGAAAAGGCTTATGGAGTGGGGGAAGAGATGGGAGAGGAGCAGGGCAGTAAATGAATTTTACACTCATCAGAAAAGGCTCAAAGACCTTAAACTCATCAGAGCTGCCTCAAGGAGGCATCTAATGGAGTAATCTATTTAATCTGGGCAGTAAATGAGCCTATCACCCATCAAAATTGGCTCAAAGACCTCAATCTCATTATAATTGACTCAAGGAGGGAATGATGTACACACTCAATTGGGTAGAGTAATCTCTCTAACCCTGCAGGAAAATAGGAGGGGAAGGGGATAAACAGAGAAGGGCAAAAGAAGGAAGGGCAGAGTCCGGGATGGGACAGACAGAAGCAAATCCCTTTTGAAGAGTGACAGTATGAAAGAAGATGGATAATAGAATAAATATCATGGGGAAGGGAATAGGATGGAAGTGAAACAGTTAACAATAGTAAACGTGAAAAAGAGAAAAGGGGGAAAAATTGTACAAAAACTATTTATAGCAACTCTTTCTGGAGGCTAAGAATTGAGAATCAAGGGAATGTCCATCAATTGAGGAATGATGGAAAAAGCTGTGTTGTATAATTGTAGTGGAATGGTCTTGTGCTACAGGAAATGACAAACAGGATGATCCCCAGAAAACCTGGATAGACTAAAGAACATCGATGTATAGTGAAGTGAGCAGAGCTGGGAGGACATTGTGCATAGTGACAGCAGAATTGTTCAATGAGCAATTGTGAATGACTAAACTACTCTCAGCAGTGCAATGATCCAAGACAAGCCCAAGGAACTAATGAGGAAGCTTACTACACACTCCTATAGAAAGAACTGATAAAAAGAACACTTGTGGATTGTACATATATAACCTTAGTGAGATTTTGTGGAGGGGGGAGGAAAGGGAGGGAGGGAGAAAAATTTGGAACTCTAAATCTTATGAAAATGAATGTTGAAAACTACCCTTACATGTAAATGGAAAATATAACAAATGTTTGTTGCTGAAAAAAAAATAAACAAACAAACAAACAAACAAATAAATAAATAAATAAAGTACCATCAAATTGGGCAAGTCATTTAATCCTGTTTGCCTCAGTTCTTCATTGGCAAAATGAGCTGGGGAAGGAAATGGCAAACTAGTCCAGTATCTTTGACAAGGAAATTCCAAATGGGGTCATGAGAAGTCAGGCACAACTGAAAGACCAAAATCAACAAACACAACAACAATAAAAACAACAGAAACAACAAAATAAACCACAGACAATGAGGTAATATCAAAAATTTTACAGCCTGTTTCCCTGATAAAAGCATTTTGTCAAATATATTGGCAACTGGGTCAATTTATAAAAACAAAAGCTATTCAGAGGGAGGGTATTAAGATAGCAGAGGAAAGACATTAAATGCACAGAGATCCTGATACAATCACCCCAAAAATTGCAATAAAAGAACCCTTGGAGCAGAAAAACAAACAAAAATATGAGCTGAGAGTTTTCTCCAGCTACAGATAGATTTCAGGGGGGGGCGTGCTGGACCACGAATAAAGCCTAACCCCACAATCAGGCCGACACATCAGACACCTACCCGAGGAATTTGCCCCACTGCCTCTGAACTGGCTGCAGCACCAGTGTCATCTGAAACAGAGCATGCGGTGAGGTTGAACAGCTGGCCGGGTTGGGGGTGGGGTAATTGCAGGGGCACCAGTGGACTGGGGGTAAGGATTCGACTGTCCAAACCCATCAGGGAACCAGGAGGAAATCCTGAGCAGCAGGAGACCTAGGTTGGGGAGGGGAGCAGGGGAGCAGGCTCATTGAAGCTAAAAACAACACCATAGAAAGCTTTGCTGGTTGGTTGTTTAGTGAGTAGGCTTGAGGTTATCTCTGAACTAGAGAAGAGGCCAGGTGAAATTATAACCTGCCTCTCCCTCAAACCAAAACTCCTGGGACCCTCTGATGCTGAGAACAGAGGTAGAGGCAAGAAGCAGCCCCCCCCCCCGCTCCCCCTCACCCCACCCCCAGCCCCTCAATTTCGAGTTTAAAATCAAATAAAAAGCAAGGCCGGGCAGGCTAACAAGAAGCCCAATCATTCCCCGGGCCATACTGTAGCTCAAACAGTGTATCCTGGAAGCAGAGCCACACTTTAAGAAGGAGTTAAAAGCCAAGAAATAGTAAGCCAGGATGAGTAGGCAGAGAAAACAGAAGACCAGCAAAAACTTCTTTGGCAGTAAGGTAGACCGCAATACAACATCAGAAGAAGAAGATAATAACAGGTTCAAAGCTCCAACATCAAAAGCTTCCAAGAAAAATATGAACAAGTCTCAGGACATGGAAGCTCTCAAAGGGGATTTTGACGATAAAGTAGGAGCAATAGAAAGAAGATACAGAGAAAGTGAGGAAAGAATGGAAAGAGAAATGAGAGTGATATAGGAGAGTCATGAGAAAAATGTCAACAGTTTGAAAAGCCAAATGGAAAAGGAGATTAAAAAACTGTCTGATGAAAATAACTGCCTAAGAATTAGGATTGAACAAATGGAAGCCAGTGACCTTATGATAAACCAAGACACAGGAAAGCAAATCCAATTGAATGAAAAATAGAGGGCATTGTGAAATATCCCCTTGGAAAAACAGCTGACCTGGAAAATAAATCTAGGAGAGATAATTTGAAAATCATTGGACTACCTGAAAACCATGACCAAAACAAAAGCTTAGATACCATCCTCCAAGAGATTGTGAGGGAAAATTGCTCTGATATTCTAGAAGAAGAAGCTAAAATAGAAATTGAAATAATCCACTGATCACTTCCTGAAAGATTCCAAAAGGAAAACCTCCAGTAATATTATAGCCAAATTCCAGGACTCCCAAGTCAAGGAGAAAATATTGCAAGCAGCTAGAAAAAAGGAATTAAAATACTGTGGAGCTACAATAAGGATAAATCAAGATCTAGCAGCTTCTACATTAGAGGACCTAAGGGCATGGAATATGATATTCCATAGGGCAAGGGAACTGGGACTACAGCCAAAAATCATGTACCCAGCAAACCTGTGTATAATCTTTCAGAGGAAATAATGGGATTTCAATAAGAAAGAGGTCTTTCAGGCATTTGTGATGAAAAGACCTGAACTGAATAGAAAATTTGACTTTCAAATACAAGACCCTCAAGAAGCATAAAAAGGTAAACAAGAAAAAGACTTTATGAGGGATATTAAAATATCAAACTGTTTGCATTCCTACATGGGAAGATAATACTTCAAACTCATAAGAACTATCTCAGAAAGGAATTCACAGAAGACACAGGTCTAAACTGATTATGAAGTGATGATATCTGTAAAGCATTTATATTTTGTTCTTTGTGGGGCAGACAGGGTGAGGTGTCTTATGTCTGGGGCAGGATTTTGGCTTGGGGCATACTGGGTCCAGAGCTGGTGCTTTGTCCACTGTGCCACCTAACTAAACCATGATGACATCTTTAAAATAGGGTTGAGGTGTAGGAGGAATAAACTGGGGGAGGGAGAAGGGGAGAGATGGTCTGGGGAGAGGTAGTTCACATGAAGGAAACAAGAAAAAAAGCTTATGGAGGGGAGAAGAAGGGTAACGAGTTGGGGAGTGAGTGAACCTTAATATGATCAGAATTGGCTCAAAGAGGGACTAAGATACATACTCAAGTAGGTATAGTAATATGTTTTTGCCCTGAGGGAGGGGAGAGAGATAAGGGGGGAGAAGGGAAGGAGGGAAGGGAAGATTGGGGGAAAGAGCAGTAAAAAAGCAAAACACTTTCATGGAAGTGGAAGATGTTCTGCATTCCTGCACAAGTATGACATATTAAATTGCTTGATCTCATAGGGAGGGTTGGGGAGGGATCAAGAAAAATCTAGAATACATAATTAGCTCAGGGAGCTTGATTGGGAGGAGTAATCTATTTAACCCTGCAGGAAAGTAGGAGGAGAGGAGGATAAGGAAAGAAGGGTGAAAAAAAAGGAGTGCAGAGAGGGGGATAGGATAGTCAGAAGTAAAAACCTTTTGAGGAGGAATAGGTAAAAAGAAGATAGAGTAAATGTGATATAGGGAAATAGTTATGAAGATTGATGGCAAAACATATAGTACCTACTTTGCATGGCTATTATGAAGAAAATTCTCTGTCAAGCTTAAGGTACTATATACAGATTATGATGAACAGGATACCATCAGAAAAACCTGGAATGACCTATATGAACTGACACAGAGTGAAATGTACTGTATACAAAATAACAGCAATAGTGGGGGATGATCTGCTGGGAAGCATGTGGTTATTTTCAGCAAGGTAATGATCCAATATAAGCCTGAAGGACTTAGGAAGATTGCAGCCCATCTGCTGAGAAAGAACTGATAGTATCTGAAAATAGATGGTAACACATTTTATTTTTTTTTCCTCTTTGACAATTCCTTAATCTGAAGTTTTGGGTTTTTTTACTTTTTTCTCTCACAACTAGCAAATATGGGAATGTTTTCCATGACTACTCATGTATAACTTATTTTGAATTGCTTGAGCTCTTGTGGGTAGGGGGTGGGAATGGAGGGAGGAAGAGAAGTTGGAACACAACGTTTTAAAAAATTGATGTTAAAATTTGTTTTTACATATATTTTGAAAATAAAATTCTATTCAAAACATTTAAATAAATAAATGAATGAATGAATGAATGAATGAATGAATGAATTTTAAAAATAAACAAATAAATAAAAGCCATTCCCCAAAGCATAAATAGTCCAAGGATATGTAATGATTGGAATGACGCCACCTACTGGAGACTTACTATAAAAAAGCTTTGCCATGAAGTGAAGGTCTTTAACGGCAAGGCCAGGAGTCTTTTCTTTGGCGTCAGGAAGTGACGTTTGTTTGTGGGAGGAAGAAGGAAGATCCTGGCCCTCTGACTGGGGCTCTTTCCTTTGGACTCTGGTGGAGAGCAGAGATAGAAATGTGCTCTCCCTTTAATAGATAGATGAATGTAGGCCTTTCTCTCTCTCTTTACCAAATTCTTATTCTCCTTAATAAATGCTTAAAAGCCTAACTCTTGCTAAAGCTTCTAATTTATTGGCAACCACTCATTAGATATTTTAGACAGACTAGGTAGAATTTAAGCTTTATCAGATATAAACAGGCAGTTTTAAAAAAAATAAATGGAAGCTCTCTATATTCATATGAAAAAAATTCCCTAAATCACTGTTGATGAGAAAAATGTGAATTAAAACAACTCTAAGGCATTACCTTATAATTATCACAAATAACAAATACTGGAGGGGATGAGAGGGAAAGGGGTATATAAATAAACTATTGATGAAACTTTGAAATGGATCAACCACTTTGGAGAATATATTGAGACTATGCCCAAACGGATATAAAACTATGTATACCTTTTGACCAAAAAAAAAAAAAAATACCACCAAATACCATCTCTACAGCTAATAGATCAAAGGACAAGGAAAATGGCATATATCTACAAAATATGTATAGTAGCTCTTTTTGTGGAAACACAGAATTGGAAATTGATGCTCATCAATTGGGGAATGGCTGAACAAGTTGAGGTATGTGATTGTTATTTGAGTACCATTGTGCTATAAGAAATGACAAGTGGGGGTAGTTTAATGGAAAATAAAAACATGGAAACATTATTTGAACTGGTGCAAAGTGAAGTGAGAAGAACCAAGAAATCAAAGTGCAGAGTAATAGGAATGTTATGATGATGTTCAGCTGTGAAAGTCCTGGTTACTCTGATCAATACAATGAACCAAGAGAAGTTCAAAGAACTTTTTTTTTTCTTTTTTTTTTATTGAATAGAATTTTATTTTCCAAAATATATGTAAAAACAAATGCTACCCACATCCAGAGAGAGAACTGATGAACCTCGAGTGCATATTGAAGTATAATTTTCTCACCTTTATTTTTCTCTTTTGTGTGATGTAGCTAATGTGGAAATATAATTTGCATGATTTCACATTTATAATTGAGATTATTTTGATTGTTTTCTCAGGAAATGGCTGGGAAATAAGGGGTGAATGGAAAGGAAAATTTTGAAGTTCAATTTAAAAAGATAAGAATGTTAAAAATAAATAAATAATATTTTTTGTATGTAATGTGAAGGAAAAAAATAGGATTACATGGCTCACAAAATCATCCTGTTTTGCCACCAGACCTGCGAGTTTCTGAAGAAGCATTAATAGCTAAATATCTAACCAGCACTGTACAATTTGTCCTTTAGACAGCTCTGGTCTTTATAATCAATGATTGCTAAAAGATTGATGAAAGCTACAAATACCCTTAAGTGGTTGTTAACTGTTTTGAGAAGAGATAAGGTAGGGTTCAATAGTGGCCAGTTATTTCACAACTATATCTGAAACCTACCAATGCCTCATCTAGCAAGAGTTAAGAAAATTTAGTTTTAAAGTTTGTTGGAAAGAAAGCTGGCCTTCAGTTTTGAATGTATCCTAAGCTGTTTTAAATTCACACTTTGGGGAACAAAAGGATTTCTACTTTTAAAGATGAGTACAGGGGCAGCTAGATGGCGCAGTGGTTAAAGCACCGGCCCTGGACTCAGGAGTACCTGAGTTCAAATCCGGCCTCAGACACTTGACATTTACTAGCTGTGTGACCCAAGGCAAGTCACTTAACCCCCGTTGCCTAAAAAAAACCAAAAACCAAAAAAAAACAACCAAACAATAAAGATGAGTACAAATTTACTTTCCTTCTATTCTAAAAAAATAGTATAGCAAATATTGGGGCTCCCCATTCATGAGTCACCAAATAAAATTATTTTTTTCAAGAATTCTTATCTTAAAACCCTTCTGAATATTGTGTTATCAAATATTTACTTTGAATAGTTTCTCCTCAAATTTTTTCACATTTACTTATCTGGGTACGTATTGTGTCTTCCCTTCTCATTCTTCCCCATCCACCAATAAAACTTAAGTTCTTGAGGGCATGGGTTGTTTTTGTTTTCTTTTTGTATCGCTTGGGTGTGGCACAGTTACTTGTATATAGTGGCACTTAATAAATAATTGTTTAATCTAATTGAATTGTAGTGGAGTTACTGACTTCTAGTGAGAGATCACTATATTTTATTTCAACTACTAGATATTTAAGTGAATCAATGCATTCAGTCTTCAACAAATATTTGGTGTCCATAATCCATCATTCAAAAAACATGCTATAATAATAAATCCCCCAGATCTTCATTTATTATTATCTATGAGATTGAAATTTCTCTTTGGGGTCTATTATCAATCTAATATTATTGAGGATTTAATCACTTTATAAAGGGTTCTTAATACAATTGTTAATTTAATTACATTTGTGGTTTGTGACATTGTCTTGATAAGATTATCAAAATTTTACTTATTTATTTATTTTATTTATTTTGCTTTCTGTACTTTGTCAAGCCAAGAATTTTCCCCAGGGATTGATAGAATGATATAATTAAAAGAGCATTTATAGTTAAGCTCATTGTCAGCCTTTCTATGGATATATAACTAATAGGGAAGGTGTGCTAATCCAAAGAGGAACTAGAATGTCATCAGTTCACTAGACATTTAACCTTAAGTTTATATAAATGGAATAATCATTAAATAATTAGAATTCATTTGATGTAGCCTCTCATTTTACAAATGAGGAAACTGAGGTCCAGAAAGTGAAATATCTTGCCATGGTTTTAACAAGAATTCAGAATTTAATCAAGAAACTGGAGTGAGATTAGCCAAACTGAACCTCCATATTCCCATATTCTTATTATTCTAGTTACATATGTGATAAAATTCAAGGCCAATAAATGAAGGAACAGAGTCTGTTGAAGGAGAAAATTATGAGTTCATCACAGTCTCAAATTCCTAGTTTTAGGGTGGTGATAAGAAATAATTATGTGATTATTAAAAAGCCAATAATGTTGGCTCTTTAGAAATAAGCATATGTAAAATTATCCTTTAACTGTTTTTATTGTCTTACATTTGATATTATAAGATGTAAGGGGCTAAAATTCTAGCTAGTCTGTCTAAAAATCTAATGAGTGGTCACCAATAAATTATAAGCTTTAGCAAGTGTTAGACTTTTAAACATTTATTAAGGAGAATAAAATTTGTTGAAGAAAAGAGAAAGGCCTAGATTCATCTATTAAAGGAAGAGAGCATTCCTAGCTCCACTCTCCACCAGAGTCCACACGAAAAAGAATGAGTCAGAGCACCAGCCTCCCCCTTCTTCCTCCCACAAGCCAATGTCACTTCCTGACACCAAAGAAAAGATGCATGGTCCTTCCCTCAGAGGCCCTCTCCCCATGTTGGAGCTTTCCTACAATAAAGCTCCAGCAGGTGGCATCATTCCAATCGTTACAAAGGTCAACATGATAAATGAGTTTGAATATCTATTGGCTATTTTTATTTGTTTCAAGAAGTTATCTAGATGGTCCGACCATGGAAAAGCAATCTTTGCAATTTAGATTTCTCATAGATCAATCATATAATCATGTACTTTTAGAGTTGTAAGGGAGTTCAATTACCCTCTAATTCAACAGATCTGAAAAAAATCCTCTATTAAATAATACATATCCTATAAGTGATCCAAGCTCTGTTTCTAGTAAGAGGGAACCCAATATCTTTAGAAGCAACCCATTCTATTTATGGATTGATCTAATTTATTGGAGTGTTTTTATTAATGTTATTTTCTCTAAGTTTCCCTTCATCTAGCCTAGATATTCTTCTTTTCAGCTTCCTCATATATTCTTGTTTCTGATTCTTAGGACTAAAAAGAACAAAGTATAATGCCTTTCTTACATGATAGTGCAGCCAAGACACATAGATCACTATTATAAACACTTTGGGCTTTCCATTTTCTAAACTAAATATGCTCATTTCCTTCCATTTATGCTCATATAACCTGGATTCAAACCCCTTCACCATATTGATTGCCTGCCTAAACTGTGGCCCTTAAAACTGCTTGAAATAATCTGTATATATTATATGAAGGCAGAGTACAATGGGGCTATTACCTCCTTATGGGAATTATGCCACTTATATCTTAGCCCAACTTGACATTTGTTTTTCTTTTTGTCTTCCACTAGTGAATTACATTGAATTTCAAGTCACCAAACTCCCCAAACTGTCTCCAAACCTCTTTCCAGCAATGCTTTTCTCATTGTGTAATTGTGAAGCTGATTTTTGACCGTGTATATGATACTTAACATTTATCCCTATTGTATTTCATTTTTTAAAGATGCCAGCCCATGTTCTATGCTCTACTGCTCTTTATGGATCTTGGCTATGATCCAATATGTTAGATTTCTGTCATGTACACATTTGCTAAACATTCTATATTTGCTTTTTCTCATAATTAATAAAAATTAAAAATGAAGAAGTTGGACCACATGACACCAGTGTCCCTTTCTATCTATTGGATCCTACAGTTCAATGACACAATGTAAAATAGCACTGGGTCAAGCACAGGTCCCTGAAACACTCCACTGGAGATTTTTTGTCATGGTGACATGAAATTGTTAACAACTACTCTTTGAACCCAGCCATTCATTCAGTACTCATTTCATCCAATTATTGGTATTTTTAGCTCACATCGCTCCATTTTTTCCCTCAGAAACCAATGACTTCTGAATGATTGATAAAGCAGTAAATGCTTTGCTAAAGTCTATATAAACTATATCTAAAATATACTTTTTTGTATTTTTTCCTGGGGCAGATTTGAACTCAGGTTCTCCTGAATCCAGGGTCGATCCTTTATCCACTTTATCCACTGCAACGTCTAGCTGCCCCCTAAAATATACTTTTAATCTATTACTTTAGTAACTATTTTTTTTTCTTTTTTCTTTTTTTTTTTGCGGGGCAATGGGGGTTAAGTGACTTGCCCAGGGTCACACAGCTAGTAGGTGTCAAGTGTTTGAGGCTAGATTTGAACTCAGGTACTCCTGAATCCAGGGCTGGTGCTTTATCCACTGCACCACCTAGCTGCCCCTACTTTAATAACTCTTAAAAAGAATATATTGGAATTACATAGCCTATTCTCTATAAAAGCTTTCTTAAAGCCTGTAAAAAATATATTAAAAAATCAAGATCAATCAGATGAACATCCTCATGCTCCATGTATTGAAGGAAGCCTTTCCATAAACATTGATAATTTTGACATTCAGATGTTACTAATTTATCATATTAATTGTTTGAATAATATAATGTTTAAAATATAATAAAATGTTTTTAGATATCTGAGGTGTTACAATGTGATTACAATGTGTTATAATATTGAGAGGCTTGATATAAATTGATTTTATTATTAGTTATCATTATTGGATTGTTGTTACATAAGAAACTGACCCCTGAGAGCAACTGAATATTAAAAAAATAGTCTCTCCTTGATTCTATCAATATTATCACATACCTTTATTGGCTTTAGAAAAGGACCAAAATTTTTGAATGTGAGTAAATTATAGATGTGAGTATATTATAGATGCTGAATTCTATCATCAAGGAAATTGTAGTGGTTTCTGGGCCAGGACACAATGAATTCTGTATTGATTAGTAAAAATCAAACACAATGTGTGTGTGTGTGTGAGAGAGAGAGAGAGAGAGAGAGAGAGAGAGAGAGAGAGAGAGAGAGAGGAGAGAGGTGTCAAAAAAAAATACAGTCACAAAAAAAGTTACTATTCTATATACCATCAAAAATTGTATTCCAAGGCCTCCTCCTTGAGGCATGGTGGATACACTAGGTCATTAAAAGCTGTGGCAATCAAATTCAAATTCTGGCATTTCCTGTCAAGGTTTCAATGCTTCAGTTATGGTCTCTGACTATATCTGTCATTTCAAAAACCAATCTCGCTAAGCTCCAGGAGATTTAACAGCACAAGGTTTGCCAACAAAGTTTTTGGCCATAGAAATGTTTAAAGAGCCAGATTGTCTGGGCTTCAATCTTTACAGGTGGAATATCCACCTTGTTGGGATTATAGATCTTTTGGGGACATTTTTTAAGTTATCCATGATAGAATTTTCAATGACAACAAAAAAAAATAAAAGTTCTAATAATTGAGGGTTAGAGAAACTAACTAGCATTATGGAAGAGGTATTGGATTTGGAATCAAGAGACCTGAGTTTGTTATGTATCCCATAACTTCTTAGCTCCTTAGTTTCCTCATATGTAAAATGGCAATGAAATATTTGCCCTACTTATGTTAGAGGGTTGTTGTACTTTACAAAATTTAGGATGTGATTTGAAGCCTTGTCTTCGCAACTCTGAAGCTAGCTTTCTACCTGCTATACCATTCCACCTCTCATTTATGATTATTTGGTAAAATATAGTTATATCCATTACTGAATATTATCTTAGTGTCTCTGAGTTTGAAATCAGGCCAACTACACATATACTATTTAATTCATGACTTGCTCTTGGTGTGTAAGCAGAGCAGATTTGATGCAGTCTCTGCAGTTTGTTTGGTAAATATTGACAAAAATAAAATAAAATTAAAAAACCCTAAAATTTCTATTATTCATCATTCTGGGTTACTCTGTAGCATAGTGGCATCAAATTTGCTAAAAGGCTTCAATTATTAAAATACAGTCCTACTAGGGTTAAACCTCATATATTTCCACTTTAATGCAAAATCAAGAAGCATGTATTTAGCATCTACTATGGATCAAATACTGTGCTAAAAACTAAGATAATAAAATGCCAAATATTATATATAATATATGAATATATCATATAATATTAGATTTCTTATATTCTTATATATATATATATATATAATGTACATTTATGGGTACATTTCCATATATTATAATTTAAGATAAATATAAAAGATCAGATATTTTATATACATGCATAGACACATATAAACATATATCTCATCTATATGATCATATGCATGTACATACATATATGTATGCATACACATATACATATATGTATACATGTGTGTGTGTGTGTGTGTATAAAACCTTTTGCCTCATTAGCTCTTAGTGTTTACCACAGGCCAGATACCTGACAAAGGCTATTTGCAGAATATGAAAATTTAGTTGAGATTTAATGGAAACCAGGAAAGCTAGAAGGTAGAAATGAAGAAGCAGAACTTTCCAGGTATGGGGGAGTGTCAATGAAAATTCTAGGAGCTGGGAGATGGCACATTTTGTGGAGGAAACACAAGGAAATCACTATAACTTGATCATGGTATACTGGAGAGAAGTAAGATAAAAGGATCAGAAAGGTAGGAAATGTACAGCTTATAAAGGGCTTTAAAAGCCAAATGGCATTTTATATTTAACCCTGAAGATAATTGGAAGCTGCTGTAGGGTTTGGTTATGTATGTGTGACATGATAGGAAGATAGACTTGTCAGATAAGTGGAAGATATCCTGGAAAAGGGGGAGATACGAAGTAGGAAGACCAAGAAATAGGCTATTGTACTAGTCAAGATGATGAGAGCCTATACCAGTGGTGTCATAGGTGAAAAGGGGTATTAAGTTATAAATGACAGGTCGTGGCAGTTGATTGAGTGAGTGAAGAATTGGGAATGACCTCTAGGTGTTCAGTCTTCTGTGACTGGGCATATGGTGATAATAGAAAGTTTTTAAAAGGTGAGAGTTTCATGGAAAAATTGATAAGTTCATTTCTGGACATGTCGAATTTAATATATGTATATGTGTGTGTTTATCAATTGAGGTAGTTGATTCTCCACCCCATTTGGGATGAAATAGGTAGTTCACAATGGCATTGAGTAGCTCTAAGTGCTAGTGCATAAATTGTAGAGACTGGAAAGGAGAGAAAGAAGGAGGACTAAAAGCAATGCGACTATTCCATGAGGCAAAA
This sequence comes from Dromiciops gliroides, assembly GCF_019393635.1. Classification (NCBI taxonomy): domain Eukaryota; kingdom Metazoa; phylum Chordata; class Mammalia; order Microbiotheria; family Microbiotheriidae; genus Dromiciops; species Dromiciops gliroides. The sequence goes on along the minus strand of NC_057866.1, from coordinate 190,910,445 downwards.
AGAAGTCATACTAAGCTGAGATATTGAGATGTTGAAAATTACTTCCCCAGTACATGCAAGAAATATATAAAAAGCAGTTTATTCAGTTGTCAAACACAGGGCAATAATTCATGGTGCAAATTCATACCAATAACAGTAACTTAGCTGATGGACTTCCTCTACACTATTGAGGTCAGAAGGGCAGTGATGATGCTCCTCACCCTTGCTTCTGTCCCTAAATACTCAATGTTACATTAGCTATTACTGAGGTAGTTTACAAAATAGTGTCAAATACTTGAGGTATATCTAGTTTCAATTGTAAGACATTGTTTTCTTGACTCTCCTTGCTCCATTCTCTACTTTACAAATATATTTTCCTTCTCCCACCCAATTAAATTCTCACAAAATCTGTCAATGGGGTGCTTTTCTATGCATAGCCTACAGTCTTAGTAGGGCCCTGACAATAGGTTACCACAAAGGCATTTTGGATGGATGTCTCATTAGAAAGGAGATACTGAAGACAAACCCTTATAATTTCATGCTTTTTTCCTTTGGATATTCTTGCCTGAGTCTGTTTCTACATATTGTGAGGTTATACATTGCCATGGAAAGAGTGTTGAATTTAGCTTAGTGTCTTAATCCTGGATCTTGTGGATATTTGCATAATCTTAAAAAAAATTACTACCTCTCTTGGCCTCTGTTTGTTGATCTACAAAATGAGACATGGACAAGATAAATGCTAAGTTATCCAGCTCTAAGTCTTTGATCCTATAAATTAGGCCAAAGCAGCAGATTATTATTATTATTATGGTTGTTGTTTTTGCTGCTGCTGCTGTTTTGGTTATGGCTATTATTGTAGTGGTTAATAGTAATTATTTCACTTATTATACATAATATATGCATAATGACATGAACATACATAACAAATATACACATATATACATATATACATGTCTTCTGGAAATGTGTATATATTTGCACATATATAAATGTGTATACACATATATACCCACATATTCAATAAAAAAATCTGATAATAAATTTGCTTTGATGTAAATGAGCAACTGAATACATTTCCATTTTTCATTCAGTTGCTTTTATTCCATGTAAAGAAATGCTATCATATTTTTTATATCAAAATATGAAATATTTCAGTTTTTCAATGATCCCTGGCAGGTAAGAATTTTAATATATTTTCTTCCTTTTACCTATAACCATTGTGCAAAAAGTCCTATGAAACAAAAGGACCTGGTTTGATATGGACAAACTGTCACATTTCTCTTGGCTGACCCTAATCAGTAACATGGAATATATCTCTTCATTGTACAGTACATTCCAATTTTATACTTGAAAATAGTGGCATACGTACATCTACATGTAAATTGCATATGCATGTACATGTGCATATACATATACATATACAAATACTCATACATGTACATATACATGTGCCTATATATATATATATATATATATATATATATATATATATATATATATATATATATATATATATACTGATTCCTGGTGTCTCATAGAGTCATTAGCTTCTAACTGTCCAATTCAAATTTTTAAGGCATTGTTTTCTTCAGTGAGATTATGTACCTCCTTTTCCATTTGGCCAAATTAAATTTTTAAGGAATTTTTTTTCAGTTAATCTTTGTGCTTCCCTTTCCAAGCTGCTGATCCTTTTTTCATAATTTTCTTATGTTCTGCCTCTCTTGATTGATTTATTTTTATTTATTTATTTTTTTTGGTGAGGCAATTGGTGTTAAGTGACTTGCCTAGGGTCACACAGCTAGTAAGTGTTAAGTGCCTGAGGCTTGATTTGAACTCAGGTCCTCCTGACTCCAGGGCCAGTGCTCTATCCACTGTGCCACCTAGCTGCTCCTTCAATTGATTTTTTAAATCCTTTTTGAGCTCTTCCAAGAAGGCTTTTTGTTCTTTAAACCAATTCATATTCCCTCTTGAGGTGTCACATGTAGGCAATTTAAGAGTTTTGTCCTCATCGGAGTTTGTGTTTGGTTCTTCCCTGTTGGTGAGAGCTCTCTTTTTTCTTGCTCATATTGCATCTTATCATTATTATTTTTTTAAAGTTGAGGTCCACTCCTTGGGCCCCAGGGTCACTGTTTCAAGCTTCTTGTGCTGGGAGATAGGGGCCGTGTCACTGGCTTTCTATTCTAAGGCCTCTATGACTTGCAGATTTCTCACCACCCTGGGTTTGCTGCCAGTGTGCACTGTGATGGCCAGGCCTGGTTGCACCCATCCTGTGGATGGCCCCCCCAGCTGGCAGCCTGCCCTTTCAGCTGGAGCTGGTGGATCTCACTACTGGCTTGCTGCACCACTAGCTTCCCAAGCTAGAATCAAAGGTCCTCAGTTGCTTCCTGCTGACTTGCCCCGACCCCCTCTGTGCTGAGCTGCATTGATGTGTGTTGTGCTCCTCCTCCTGCCGGAGTGAGACCAACCTTTCTTGAAGTCTTTTTATATTATCCCATGTTGGAAGATTGCATCTCTCTGTATTTTTGTAGGTTCTGTATTTTTAGAGTCTGTTTACAGTTTTGATTTAATGTCGTTTTTAAGGGAAACTTGGGAGAGCTCAGGTAGCTTACTGGTTTCTTTCTGCTATCCTGGCTCCACCTGCTGCATCCAGGAAGTTTTTTGTTGTTGTTGTTGTTGTTGTTGTTGTTGTTGTTTTTTAAGTGAGTGACTTGCCCAGGGTCACACAGCTAGTAAGTGCTAAGTGTCTGAGGCTGGATTTAACTCAGGTACTCCTGACTCCAGGGCCAGTGCTCTATCCACTGTGCCACCTAGCTGCTCCCCTGGATTCAGGAAGTTTTAAATTCTTTATTGATATATTTAAGAAGTGGTATTCTTTTGCTAGGAGGTCTTCTTGCTTTTGATCAAGCTATATTAAAATCCTTGTACAAATCCAACATAGAGTGTGACAAGAAGCACAACATAGCGTCTTTCCTATTTGTGATATTAATTATTGCATGCTTACATCATGTAGGGGAACAAGGTGACATAGTAAATCAAGTACTGCATCTAGAGTTAGGAAGACATGAATTTAAATCTGGGCTTAGAAACTGGTGTTGTGATTGGAGAAAAACTAGTTAGCCCCTGTTTGCCTCAGTTTCTTCAAGTGCAAAATGAGGTTAATAACAGCATCTACCTCACATGGATTTTGTGATGAAATAATATTTGTAAAGCACTTAGCACATAGTAGGCAACAAATAAATACTTATTCCCTTTCCTTTCTTTACCCAATCTTAAAAATCTCTTATTTGATAGATCCTCTCCTGCTAGCTATCTTCCAATATGTCTCTTCCCTTCTTGGTATTTTCATAAGCTATCCCCTTATCCTAGAATACTTTCCTCATCTCTACTTCTTATCTTTACTGACTTCTTTCATTTCGCAACTGAAGTCTAATGTTTTCTAAGAAGTCTGCCACCCTCCCTTAATTTGAGGCTAACCCTAATTTATGCTGTGTATATGTGGTTGGTATGCATATGTTTGTATGCTATCTTCTCCATTAATTTGTGAGTTCCTTGAGACCAGTAATTCTTTTTATTTATTTATTTACTTACTTACTTATTTATTTATGTGTGTATTTATTTATTTGTGTCTCTAGCACAGTGATTGGACCAGAGAAGGGACCTAATAAATGCTAGTTCAATTGCCTTGGCATTTTTTTCCTAAGCCTCACTCATACTCCAGGAGTCCTTGAATAAAATTATTAACATCATTTAAAACTGTTAGTTACCTATCCTTGTTACTAGCCCCACACTAGGTGAAACTGTTTCTTCAGTTATTCTCAAGCCATGCAAGCTCCCTTCCCCTCCAACCTCAACCCTCATATAATACACAACTCAGACCATAATTATCCTTTGGCCATGATGAGAGGGAGGGGGAGAATCCTAGAATAGAATATATGGATTTTATTCCTTCACTGTTTATTCATACTTCTATCAAAGGATATAAAAGTTAAAGTAGACTAGATTAAAAAGCCTAAATCAATCCACTTAGGTGTCTTCCTATTGTTTCTATTGAAAAAATAAAAAGACATAGATTTAACAGAGTTAGACTGAAAGAAGCTATGGGGCTTATATGAAAATCTCATTTATCTGTGTTAGCTCTCTCACAAATTAACAAGAGAAAGCATCTAGTGAAAAAAACAACACTTCTTTGGTATTATTTTTTGCCTGATAAAAATCATAGTGACTGAAGTCATTCAGTGTATAAATGTAAAAGAATGCCTGGATTTTGATAGTTTTACTAATGGAAAGATTCAATGACAAAGACAAATGTGATATATACATATGTAAAGGACTAAAATTCTAGCTGTGATGTCAAAAATCTAATGAGTTGTCGCCTTAAATTAGAAGCTTTAGGAAGAGTTTAAACTTTTAAAGTATTTGTTAAAGTACATCAGAAGTTAGTGAAGAGAGAGAGAGAGGTAAAAAGCAAAATTCATCTAACTATCTCTATGAGAGCCCAGCATCTGTCCTGCTGCCAAACTGAGATCAGGAACTGAAAGGGCTTGCTTCTCCCAGAAGACCCCTATGAAACAGGAAACAGGGCCATCCACACACAGCTCCAAGATAATTGGTTGGTAGCACTGATTGACAGGATCCATGGGGTGGCAAATGTCACTTGAAGATGGTAAATTACATGGTTTCTTTTCATGGCCAGAGCTCACAAAGTCCCTCCCGGTAGGGGGTGTCATTCCAATTTTCACACATATGAATATACATGTACATACACATAAACATACATATACACATATTTAAGAAAGCAGATTAAAGTTAGGCCTAGTTTCCTGCATCTTGGAATCTCATTCTTCTAATGTAATCCCATTGTTTTAAGAAGAAACAGACTCAGAAAAGTGTAATAATTTGTCTTGGGTTTTATAAATGGTTGTTGGCAGAGAAAAAACAAATCCTTTTCTCATTCCTTTTCTTGTAGGCTTTCTAATGAAAGAAAGGAGGAAGCCAATTAGTTGCCAGATAAAGTGAATATTTACGCAAAATTTCTTGAATGATAGTTTTTATTCTCACAGATATCATTTTTATACAGCATTTTATCACCTTTTGCCTGGATCATTGTCCTAGACTTCACACTGTGCCTCTTGTCATCCTTGTTTTATCCCTATCTTAATAGTATTTTCTTTTTTCCAGTTACATATAAAGATCATTTTCAACATTTGTTTTTATAACGTTTTGAGTTCCTAATTTTTCTTCCTTCCTCACTTCCCTCCCCTCTTCCCAAAACAGAAAGAAGTTTGATATACATTATATAAGTGCAATCACAACAATAATATTTCTGTGTTTGTCATGTTGTGAAAGAAGAATCAGAACAAAAGGGGAAAACCTCAAAAAACAAAGGAAAAGAAGTAGAAATAATAAGGTTCAATCTGCATTCAGATTCCACAGTTCTTTTATCTGGATGTGGAAAGCATTTTCTATCATAAGTCATTTGGAATTGTCTTGAATCATTTTATTGCTGAGAAGAGCTATGTCTATCACAGTTGATCATCATACAATGTTGTTACTGTGTACAATGTTCTCCTAGTTCTGCTCACTTCACTCAGCATCAGTCCACTGAAGTCTTTCCAGGGTTTTCTGAAGTCGGCCTGCTCATCATTTCTTATAGCACAATATTATTCCATTACATTCATATACCCCAAGTCCCTAATTTTTGGGCTTCCCCTCAATTTCCAATTCTTTGCCATCACAAAGAGAGCTGCTACAAATATTTTGATACATGTGGGTCCTTTTCTCTTTTTTATGATCTCTTTGGGTTACAAAACTAGTAGTCATGTTACTGGGTCAAAGGATATGCACAACTCCACAGCCCTTTGGACACAGTTCCAAATTGCTCTCCAGAATGACTGGATCAATTCACAACTCCAACAATAATACATAAGTATTCTAATTTTCCCACATTTTTTCCAACATTTATTATTTTCCTATTTTTGTCATATAAGTTAATCTGATAGGCATGAGGTGGTACCTCAGAGTTATTTTAGTTTGCATTTCTCTAATCAATAGTGACTTAGAGAATTTTTTTCATATAGTAATAGATAGCTTTGTTTTCTTCATCTGAAAACTGCTTGTTCATATCATTTGACCATTTCTCAATTGGGGGCTTGCTTCCTTTTAAAAAATATTATTTATTTTCATGCATACTTTCAATACCACTAAGGTTATCCTCCATAGAACTACCAGATGGAACTTTCCCATTTGTAGATTTCAGTGATAGATATGACTCCAATCTTTAAAAATTTTCAGTGACTCCTTATTGCCTTCTAAGTGAAGTTAAAAATCCTTTGCCTATTGGTGGTTACTTTCCCATTTGCAATTAATATTACTATTGTAGATATGTATAATTTTCACTTAAGTAAACTCTCTCTTTCCTCTTCTCCACCTCTTGAATTTCTTGTTATTCTTTTTGTTTTGTTTTGTTTGGGTTTTATTTATTTTTTTTTTGGTGAAGCAATTGGGGTTATGTGACTTGCCCAGGGTCACACAGCTATTAGGTGTCAAGTGTCTGAGGCTGGATTTGAATTCAGGTCCTCCTGAATCCATGGCCAGTGCTCTATCCACTGTGCCACCTAGCTGTCCCAATTTCTTGTTATTCTTTATACAAATGTCATTTGCTCTTGTCTTCACAAATTTCCCTTGTTAAGAATGACCTTCTCCCTTATCTCATGGAACATTTTGTTTTGTGTCTTTTGACACATTTATCCAATATTTTTATCACGATAGCTTGTAAAAATATTTTTAAATAAATGTTATTTATTTTAATGTTCTTTTAAAAAAAGACTTCTGAATCCTCTCCCTCCTCTACCTCTTTTACATATTGAGAATTAGAGAAACATGTCATCAATTATAAACATCATCCAATATATATTAGCCATGTTGTTGAAAAAATTGAGAAGAGTAAAGTGAAAAAATATGTTACAATTTGCACTCAGACTCTATCAGTTCTCTGTCTCTCTGAAGGTGGATAGAATTTTTCATCACAAACAATCTCAAATCATTAAACTGATCAGAATCAGCAATTCACAGTTGACGATCTTACAAAATTGCTGTTACTTGTCTACAATGTTCTCCTGGTTTGGTTCACTTTACTCTGCATCAGATCATTCAAGTGTTCCCAGGTTTTCCTGAAAACATTCTGGTTGTCATTTTTAATAGTAAAATAGTATTTCACAATATTCTAATACCAAAACTTGTTTAACCATTCTACAATTGTTGGGCATTCCCTCATATACCTGTTTCCCATCATAAAAAGAGCTGCTATAAATAATTTTTTTTTACATATAGGTTATTTTCCTTTTTCTTTGACCTCTTTGGGATATAGAATTGGTAATAGTAATGCTGGGTTGCAGATTACACACTAATTTGTAAATCTTTGGCATAGTTCCAATTATTTTCCATAATGGTTTTATCAGTTCACAAGTCAACCAACAGCGCATAAGAGTTCCAAATTTTCCATATCCCTGCCAACATTTATCATTTTCCTTTTCTGTCATGTTAGCCAATCTGATAATGTGAGGTGATATCTTATAGTTGTTTTAATTTGCATTCATCTAATTAACAGTTATTTAGAAGATTTTATCATATGACTATACATAACTTTGATTTCTTCTTCTAAAAAATACCTATTCATGTTCTTTGGCTATGTATTAATTGAGGAATAACTTGCATTCTTAGAAATTTCACTCTGTTCTATAGTTGAGAAATAAGACCTTTATCATAAAACTTGCTGTAAATTTCCCCCCCACCATTTCCTGCTTTCCTTGTGTTCTTTGCTTCATTGATTGTGTATGCATAAAAAAATTAATTTCATGTAATCAAGTTTATCCATTTTATTTCCTGTGATACTTTCTATTTCTTGTTTAGCCATTTTTCCTTATCCATAGACCTTTAGTATCTTTTCATGCTCCCCAAATTTGCTTATGATATCACCCTTTGTGTCTAAATTATGTACTCATTTGAACCTTATATTGGTATACAGTGTGAGACTTTGTTCTAAACCTAGTTTTTGCAAAACTGCTTTCTAGTTTTCCTAGCAATTTTTATCAAGGTAAGTTCTTGTCTCAAGATCTTATATCTTTGGCTTTATCAAACCTTAGATTAGTATTGGCATTTACTTCTCTGTATCATATGCCTAATTTATTCCACTATTCCACCATTCTATTTTGTAGCCAGTAACAGATTGTTTTTAGGATGACTAATATTTTGTTGAGGCAATTGGGGTTAAGTGACTTGCCCAGGGTCACACAGCCGGTAAATGTCAAGTATCTGAGGCCAGATTTGAACTCAGGTCCTCCTGACTCCAGGGCCAGTGCTCTTTCCACTGTGCCACCTAGCTGCCGCTATGATGACTAATTTGTAATGCAGGTTGAAATCTGTTAATGCAGGGTGGAGCCAAGATAGCAGAGTAAAGGAGGTGACTTTCCTGATCTCTCCCCCAAATTCCTCCAAATACCTCCAACAATTGTTGGATCAGAAGAACCCAAAAAAAGGACAGGGTGAAATAATTTTACAGCCAAAGAAAGCATAGAGGTGGTCTGCAGGAAAAATCTATTGTACCAGGGTGAGATTGGAGACCACTGAGTAGACCAAGCTTCAGCCCAAGGAAACCAAGTGTTGGGAACCTCTGACTAAACTGCATCAGGAGCTGCTTCTGGAACTCAGCCCACTGATGGAGAGAGGAACTCGGTGCACAGTGTGGACCCAGCCTGGGACAGACAGTGCTTCTAGGGCCTCAGAGTATTTGGGGCCAGCAGCTCCTTCTGAAGCTTGGATCACAGACAAGTGAGGGGGTTCAGCAGTTGGCCAGGGTTAATTGGCTGCGGCTTCTTCTGGAGTTGGGGGAAAGCACCCAGGTTCTGATCTTGTGGGCTGACTCTAGTGGCGGCAGCCCAGTGATGGAGGGGTACAAGCATGCCAAGCTTTGGATCATAGAAAATCATATTTTAATCAGACATCTGCTTCTGGGTTGAGATGAGTAGGCAAAGAAAACAGTAGACTATAGAAAGGGTTTTTTTGGGGGAAAAGTAGACCAGAATCTACCCTCAGAAGAAGATAATAACAAAGTCAAAGCTCCAAAATCCAAAAGTTCAGAGAAAAATATAAATTTGTATCAGGTCATGGAAGCACAAAAAAGGGAGTTTGGATATAAAGTAGGAGAGACAGAAAGATTTAGAGAGGTGGAGGAAAGAATGGAAAGAGAAATGAGAGCAATGCAGGAGATTCATGAGAAAAAAATTCAACAGCTTGAAAAGCCAAATGGAAAAGGAGATACAAAAGCTCTCTGAAGAAAATAATTGCCTAAGAATTAGTATCGAATAAATGGAAGCTAATATTTTATGAGAAGCCAAGACACAGTAAAGCAAATTCAAATGGATAAAAAAATAGAGGGCAATATGAAATATCTCCTTGGAAAACCAGCTGACCTGGAACATAGATCCAGGAGAGAAAATTTGAAAATCATTGAATTACATGAAAACCATGAACAAAATAAGAGTTTAGACATCATCTTCCAAGAAATTGTATGGGAAGATTGCCTTGATATTCTGGAAGCAGAAGGTAAAATAGAAATTGAAAGAATCCATGGTTCACCTCCTGAAAGATATCCCAAAATGAAAACTTCCAGGAATATTATAGCCAAATTCCAGAGCTCTCAGGTCAAGGAGAAAATATTGCAAGCAACTAGAAAAAAAGAATTCAAATACTGTGGAGCTACAGTAAGGATAAAACAAGCTCTATCAGCACCTACATTAAAGAACTGGAGGGCATGGAATATGATATTCAGGAGAGCATAGGACCTGGGTCTATAGCCAAAAATCACCTACCAATCATAACTGATTGTAATCTTTCAGGGGGAAAATGGGACTTCAATGAAAAAGAGGACTTTCAGGCATTTGTGACGAACAGACCTGAACTGAATAGAAAATTTGACATTCAAATACAAGACCCTAGAGAAGCATAAAAAGGTAAGTAGGAAAAAGAAATCATGAGGGATATTAAAAGGTTAAACTTTTTATATTCCTACATGGGAAGGTAATACATTTAAGTCATATGAATTTTCTCAGTATAAGGGGAGCTGAAAGGAATATACTTAGAGGGCAGAGGTGTGAATTGAATATGAAGGTATCATATCTGTAAAGCATTTATTTTTTGTTTGTTCTTGTTTTTTTGTGGGGCAGGCAGGGTGGGGTGTCTTATGTCTGGGGCCAGATTTGGTCTCGGGTCTCCTGGATACAGGGCTGGTTCTTTGTCCACTGTGTCACATAGCTGACCCATGATCACATCTTTAAAATAAAGTTAAGGGGTAAGATAATGCACTGGGAGAAAGGGAAAGGGAGAGGTGGACTGGGGAAAAGAAGCTCACATAAAAGAAAAGAATAAAAAAGCTTGTAGAGTGGAGGGGAAGATGGGAAAGGAGTGGGGGAGTGAGTGAACCTATCTATCATCAGAATTGGCTCAAAGAGGAAATAACATATACTCAAGTGGGTATAGTAATATATTTTGCCCTGAGGGAAAGTGGGAAGGGAAGGAGATAAGGGGGGAGAGAGGTCAAGGAAGGAAGGGCAGATTGGGCCAGAAGGTAGTAAAAAGCAAAACACTTTCAAGAAGGGAAGATAGTGTAGGAAGATAGAAAAATAGAGTAAATATCAAAGGGATGGAATAAGATGAAGTGTAATACAGCTAGCAATAGTAACTATGAAGGAAATGATGAGCAGGATATCAGAAGGACATTTAACAAATGCAAACCATTAACAAAGGAAGAACTGATGGTATCTGAATAAAGATTGAAGTATAGTTTTATCTGTTAGCTCATATTTCTAAAGTTATTTTGTCTATATTCTTTCACAACCTGGCTACTGTGAAAATGTTTTACATGGCTGGATATGTATGACTTATATTGAATTGCTTAATTTCATAAGGAGGGTTAAGGAGGGAGAGAGAAGGACAATTTAGAACACAAATTTTTTTAAAAATCAATGTGAAAAACTCTATTTTTATATTTTTTGTTACATGTAACTTGGGGAAATTATAAATACAATAAAAATTAAAAATTAAAAAAATGAAATCTGGTAATGCTATATTGCCTTACTTCATATTTTCTTTTAAAATTTATTGATTCCGTTAATAGTCTTGACCCTTTTTTCTTCCAGATAAATTTTGTTATTTTTTAACTCCAACAAATAAAATTTTGCTTTTTGATTGGTATAGCACTAATTAAGTAAATTAATTTGGGTTCAACTTTCATTTTTAGTGAATATGTATCTTAAAATCTCCTGATATCCATGAAAAGAAAGAACTTTCTGTTATGTAAATGCCGTATGTCTTCCCATGTCTAGTTTAGTGCTCTAAATACAGCAAGAATGATATTTGTTTTTGTTTTTGTTTTTTTAGTGAGGTAATTGGGGTTAAGTGACTTGCCCAGGGTCACACAGCTTGTAAGTGTTAAGTGTCTGAGGCCGGATTTGAACTAAGGTACTCCTGACTCCAGGGCCGGTGCTCTATCGACTGCGCCATCTAGCTGCCCCAAGAATGATGATATTAATGACAATATTGTTTTTTAGTTTCATGAAGCACAACTCACACAGTTCAGAGTGGTAGATACTGAAGAGTATTAGAATTCTGAATACATTTTGAAGCAAACATCATACAGTTAAGTTGTTTATTCATGGTCACATGATTAATAATTATACAAATGGTATAATTAAATGTATCATATTTAAATATTTTCATAATTTATCTTAGTATATTTTAAGTTGAAGTAATTTTCTCTATATATACCTTCTTTGTTTTTTGTTGGTTTATTTAATTCTATTGTTTGAGTCCTCTGATTTTATTGTTGTAAAGAACTCCAAGGAAGTTATTTTTATTAATGAATATATGTAAATTCTTAAAAAAAATGTTTGGAATTAAGGTCTTTCTATCTCTTAGGTCAGTTCCTTATCCTCTCTAGCACATGATCTCTCTAACTTTATTATATTCACTGTGATATATTCACTTCAATGAACCTTTCTTGCAACAGTTGGCTAGTTTTATATTAATTGGATTAATTGAACACCATAATCTTATTAGAAAATATTACAGATAAGTCTCATGTTATTATATCAATTAAGCACAGAATCAATCAATAAGTATTCATTAACACACCTTTATGGGCTAGGCCCTAGGGATATAAGTAAGAAAGAATTAAATATTTCTTACATTCTAATAGGGTAGGCATTAAGCCCTGTGTGTATGTGTGTGTGTGAGAGAGTATCTGTGTGTGCATGCATATATATGTATGTATACATATATACATCTATACACACATACATATACATATAATTATTGTTGTCTACTATAACAAATATGTATTGTATGCAAATATATATCTGCACATACACATATATGTGATAATATTGAATGAATACATATGAATATGAAGTAATAAAATAATACAATACAGAAACTACTATTACCTCATAGTTTTAAAATGGTAAAGTTGGCATCACTTGGCATGCCACAAAATATTTAATATAGTATGACACTCCTAAAGAGACACCTGAAGTTGGACAAGGTTGGGGTAAGATCAATGGGATTTCTCAAAGAATGAAAGATTTTTCAGTAACTGGCAAAAATCCAGACCTGTAATTATTATCAGAAGGTTGTATACCCATATTGTCTCCACACTCATCAGGATTCTGGTCATTTACAGTCTTGCAATAAAGCAAGGCTTTGATCTGAAACTTTGATCACAACTTTCAAAAAGATGATCTTTGAGCATGGCAAATTAAAGATTTCATGCAATAATAAAATGCTAGCTGACATGAACTAGAAAATTCACAGACTAGATATTCTATGCTGAGTGTTGAAACATGATTGGTACTGCTATGAGCTGAGCATTTATGATTCCTGACATTCTGGAGATCAGCACACCAGGGGTAATAGTCTGCAGGGTATCACTTTGAGAAAAAGAAGATATGTAAGATAACAAGAAAATCTGGTATAAATCCTTCTTATGTGAAGTCTTACTGGAAATAATGAATTCACAATTCTCTTGAATTTAAGGTAGGAAATGTGCTTAAATAAAAAAGAAGTTTTTTTTTTTCCCTCCTTTTACCAAAGAGGGAGGAGAATAACAATGTGCCCAAGAAAACAATCCCTATTAGGGTAAAAATGAGAATTTTGTAATGTAGCCATTTCAAAGGATATATAAAAAGCACAAAAACTGAAGGGAAAGTGTTTATATCATTTACAGTAAGATTTTATTTTAAAAAGATTTATTTTACAAGAAAAGATTTAATTAAAAAAAATAAAATGTCCATGCATCTTCTTAAAAAATGTTGGAGTTCTTCAGTCTTCAGTATTTGTTCAACCTCAGGGCATTCTCTAAGGCCACAGAGATAAAGTCTAAGAGAAATTTCATACAAATTAGTAAACTTTAGTCATATCAGAGCTATTACCCATGAATTCTTATCTATCCTCCTATCCTGGACAATCTAGGACAGGAGATAAAACAACAAGGATAAAAACAGCAACTAACATTTATATCATGCTTGAATATTCACAAAACACTTAAAATATTCTCATTCTATCCATACAATGACCTTGAGAAGTAGATGCTTTATAAGTATTATCCCTATTTTTCAGAATAGGAAACTGAAGCAGAACAAAGTTAAGTGACTTACCTAGGGTCATATACCTAGCAAATGTCTTGGGCTGGACTTATTCATCTTCCTGACTCCATCCAGCACTCTATCCACTGCATCACCTAGTTCCTCTGTTAATATTACTTTCTTTTAATAATTAAAATTAATCTCTTGTATCATGGACCCTTTTCTAGCAATCTGCTGAAGACTTCTCAGAAAATTGTTTTTAAATGCATAAAATAAAATACATAATGTCACAGGGGAAATGGTTGCAATGAGGGGGGGGTGTCCTTAGGTATTCCTCTGTAAAGAATTACAATTCAAGCATACTCCTAAGTAAAGGTAAAAGACCACATTTTTGTTTGTTTGTTTGCTTTTTTTTTTAAGTTCAGTACAAGGGGACCTGACTGGGAGGAAAGTTTAGGACTTTTACCTCCCTGAAACAGAGGAAGGACAAAGATTTTATAGAGGGTAGGTGGGGTTGTTTGGGGCAAACTGCCTCAGTTTACCCAAATAACTCGAGGAGACCACCAAGTCAAGCAGAGACAGATTTATTACATTCCTGCAGGAATGGGCAAACTCAATCCCTGAGTCGCAATAGGGGAAGACCCCCCACACACTAGGGCGAGCTCACAATCTAACATACAATCCTGTCTCACCCAGGGTGCATGTTTAGCTCATGATCAATGTATGGAGACACGCATACGTGTTCCAGGAACAAGGGGGAAAAAGGGAGGGGGAACAAGGTCAAACCGAAGGAAGAGGGAATGGGGGAGTGACAGTCAGATGTTTCAGATCTCACAGTTCCCACTGACTCCCCTCTCCTGGCCCCTATCTCTAAAGATATTCAACTTGAATAAGAGAAGAGTCACTCAGGTGTTTTAGCATTGTTTTGTAGTCGTGTTAATTTTAGAAAGATGACAGGGTTAAAATTTATCTTCGGCTATGTTAGGAAATCAAAGAAATAGAATAAAGAATAACAGAATAATCCATTGTTGGGACCCTAGAGTCAAGGGGATTCTTCTCTGAGAAAAAGAGACATGTCACTTAACATCTGGTCTCAACTTAATTGCCGCATCCTGTGCTGAGCCCTGTCCTTTCTTCTTGAGTCCCGAGTATTGAATTGGTGGGCAAACTCCCCGCCCCACTCAACAGGGACTGGGGTTCTGACACATAATGGATTCCAGATAAAACTAAGATGTAGCTGACAAGTGGAGAGACTGAGCAGAAATAAAAATACTGTTAATTGACAATAAAACTTAAAGGAGACAGTGAGAATTTGACAAGCAATAAACTTTTAAACTAATTATACTGGGACGGGGCTGGGTACCTTCCAGACCCCATCCTCATAGTTTAATCTGACTCAAATCCATAATCATCTCGTACAGGGTGATCACCTGAAAATGGAAAGTTCCTTTTTGGGGTATGGTGGGGAAAGCTTGAATGCTTATCATTGCCGAGAGTTGAGGGGGATTATTGTTTAGGAATGGTGGTCCTGAATTCTGTCCCTAGCCAGCTCAAGTAGTAGCCACACATAATGAACTTCCAGTTTATAGAATTTTATCTCCCCTTACTTCTTAGGTGTGTCAATCCTGATATCTAGTTAGTCAAGCTAAATTTAATAGTCCCTTAATCTGACCTGTTGTCTGGTCATATTTAGTTTTGTTTCTCAAAGAGAGAACTTCTGAGTTATCCCAGGCCCATATCAATAAGATTACAAAGGAAAATGATTTGAAATAAAATTATCAAACTATTTTAAAAATCACATTACTGATTCTATGCTTCTGGTCCAGAAAGAAATTAAGAAATTCATGGTCTGGTTTCAAGAACTACCAAATAGTGCTCGCTCTCTCTCTCTCTCTCTCTCTCTCTCTCTCTCTCTCTCTCTCTCTCTCTCTCTCTCTCTCCCATCCACCAATAGTTAAGAAGGCAGAGGGTAATAGCAATTGTTAATATTCTTGAGGTAGACATTAACCTTTTTTCTTTCTTTAAGGTCTATAGCCAGCCTACAAAAGCAATTCAAGCTCAAACTTCTGACTCAGTGTTTCAAAACTAGCCCTTAAATCCAATCTATTATATGTCATGACATCACCTCCCTGATGTCATGGTCCTCTTTTAGCAAAAAAGGACAAACAACACCCAACATTCTGTGAGTGATGTGGCAGGTAAAGAGGTAGAGAAAAATACTGGTCCTTGGATATCCTCTATTAAAGAATCAAAACTTACTCACAGGGGCAGCTAGGTGGCACAGTGGATAGAGCACTGGCCCTGGAGTCAGAAGTACCTGAGTTCAAATCTGGCCTCAGACACTTAACACTTGCTAGCTGTGTGACTCTGGGCAAGTCACTTAACCTCAATTGCCTCACTAAAACAAAACAAAACAAAACAAAACAAAAACCAAAAAAAACCCTCACACACATCTTGAATAAAGATAAAAGCAAAGAAGCAAAGTTTTGGGTTATTTTTGGTTTGGTTTGGTTTTTGTTGTTGTTGTTTGGCACAAGGGGATGTGGCCAGGAGGAAAGTCTAGAATTTTAACCTCCTCTAACTGGAAGGAAGACAATTCTTTTATAGAGGGTAGATAGGGTGACCACCTGAAAATGTAAAATTCCTTTTTGGGGTGGGGTGGGGTGGGGAAAGCTTGTATAATTTATATATTCCTGAGACTCCTGAGGGATTTTTTAAAAAAATGATGTGTCTCCTGACTCCAGCCAGGTTGTAGAAACACCAAATTAAATTCCCCTATAAACTTTTATCTCCCCTTACTTCCTTGGTATGTCTGTCCTGTTATCTGTTTATCTTTGAGTTTGCTTCTCACAGGAGAAGCCCCTTCTGATTGATTCTAAGCCCATATCAGTAATAACTGTCCCACTGGGAACCAAATGGCCTGCTCCAATGGGGCAATAAAACTCCTCCCCTCCTTTTTTTTTTTTTTGTTTTGTTTTTTTGTGAGGCAATGAGGGTTAATTGACTTGCCCAGGGTCACACAGCTAGTAAGTGTCAAGTGTCTGAGGCTGGATTCGAACTCAGGTCCTCCTGAATCCAAGGCTAGTGCTTTATCCACTGTGCCACCTAGCTGCCCCTCCTCCCCTCCTTTTTTCCCCCTTCCCCTCCTCTCCTCTACCTTTCCTCTCTCTCTCATCTTCCTCTTTCCATATAGGGACTCATACCCTTACCTATGGGTGCTCTATCAAAAGTAATACAAGTTTGTCTGCAGAACCTCACTAGATTTTTGGGGGTCTACCTGTAAGGTGTTTCCCAGGACCCCTCCTTAAACCTAAATAACTCTGGCCCTCTTTGATTGGTCAGTAGTTTCCAGTCCAGGCTCATTTTGCCATTGTTTGGCCACTTGATGACTCAGGGTGGGCCTAAGTAGCAATTTTATATCTTTTGGTCAGAATTCCTGAGGAATTCTTCCCCCCTCCTCCATATCTATTTATTTTCTTTTGACTGGGAAAAAAGAAGTCTTTCTTTGTCTTTCCAAATAACTAGCCTTAATCACTGAACGGGCATTGATTTAGGCAAACTGAGACCTGTGAAAGGCCTTAGTTTAAAAGACAAGGTTACTACTGCATCTGGGACATCTCTAGTCATTCTGATGTATATCCTGCCACTGAACCTGAGGAGAGAGTGAAACTGGTGTTTTTTTCAGAGCCTTTCTTCACTTAATCTAATTCATTGCAAGTCGTGACATTACTTCCTCAATGTCATGGTCCTCTTTAAGAAAGAAGGATAAACAACAAACCAGCCCTCATCTGATGATGTTGTTGGGAGTGAAGCACAGGAAACATAGGTAAGACCTTTAGAGATCTGAGCCATGGCCTTCCTGGGTTACTTTATCTTTGTGCTTTGTGTTTTTGCCTACCCTTTTTTGTATGTGTGTCCCTTAGGAGATTCTTGGACACTAGTACCTTTTGAGTGTTTCTCTATTATTTTAGCTGAGTCTCTTACAGAGATCATAGGACTTTGACACTCTACTCTCCAATTTTTTTTTTTGGTGGGGCAATGAGGGTTAAGTGACTTGCCCAGGGTCACACAGCTAGTAAGTGTCAAGTATCTGAGGTGACATTTGAACTCAGGTCCTCCTGAATCCAGGGCTGGTGCTTTATCCACTATGCTACCTAGCTGCCCCTTCTCTCTAATTTTTTAGCTTTGACTTCTCCACAGGCCCCCCTGCCCAATACAAGGTTCCTTGTCTTGTCAAAAGAAGAGTATAGCCTAGCACAAAAGGGTAAAATGCTCTTAGGCTTATAACCCCTATACTCATAATAATGGTAGTTCATATTTTAAAGGGATTTGTCTTTTACAAAGCCCTGCAAAACCATGATGTGAAGTAGATAGTGCAAACAATATTTTATGTACAGAAGTGGAAATTAAGTGATTTATTCAATGTCACACAGCTAGTATAATGACAGAACTTAAGTCAGTGTCTTTTGAATCTTTTAATCTGCCCCTATAGTTACTAATCTCTTTGCACTGAATAATTTTGTTTTCCAGTTTTGTGATTTCTTCTCCCAAAGGTAAGAAAGAGGAAGAGAAGGGGAAAAAGGAAGGGAAATGTCTGTTATATTTTGCACCAAGTTTGTAGAAACATTTCATCTCCTCCTAATCTTTGACTAGTCAGCTTCTGACATTTCATTGTGATCCATACAAGTCCTATCAGATCTTTGAGTCTCAGGTGCTGGCATTAGAAAAATGGGATATTAACATTTGTACTACCTAGGTCATATTATAGGATTAGTCACTAAGCATTTGCTAAACTTTGACTGTGTGACAGATACTGTGCAAAGTCCTCTGGATGCAAAAAGAAGAGGGAAGAAAAAAAAATAGCCTTTGTCTTCCAAGAGCATAAAAGTCATAGAGGCAATCCGGTTACATCCCTTCCTTTTACAAATTGGGAAACTTAAGCCAGAAATATTAGGTGAATTGCCCAAGATGTCAGAAGTAGTAAGTGGCAGAGCCAGTATTTAAGCCCGTGTTCTATGATTCTAAAACCAGCATTCTTTCTGTCACAGGTGAAAATAGGTGGTGAGGGTCATTAGGTATTCTCCTGTAAAAAATTACTCTCAGGATTAGCTAAGTGGTGCAGTGGATAGAGCACCAGCCCTGGATTCAGGAGGACCCGAGTTCAAATCCAGCCTCAGACACTTAACACTTACAAGCTGTGTGACTCTGGGTGAGTCACTTAACTTAAATTGCCTCACCCCCCCCCCCAAAAAAAAGAAATAAACAAATGAATGAACAAATAAATAAATTACTCTCACAACCAATACAAATAGAATTAAAATGGTCCTTTATTGGGCACTAGAGAAAGTGACATAGAGGGAAGTCGAAAACTTGTCCTCAAGGGGAGGAAGTGGTTTAGAGACATCTTCTTCCCTGAACAGAAGGACTGCAAAAGCTTTTATAGAGGATAGATGGGGTGACCACCTGAAGATGTAAAATTCCTTTTGAGGGTAGGGTGGGGAAAGCTTGAATCTTGTTATTCCTGAGAGTTGAGGGGCATTATTTTTTAGGAATGATGGTACTACATTCTAGAGTTGTCTCTGTCTCCTAGCTCAGGTAGTATCCTTGCCTAACTGACATTCCTGCTATAGAATTTTTTCTCTCTTTACTTCTTACATGTGTTCATTCTGATATCTAGTTGGTCAAGCAAAACTTTAATATCCCTTGACCCTTATAATGACCTACACCCCATGTCATTCCTTTCGACAATATTCTGCTGCCTCTACAACATAACAAAATTACTGAAAATAAAATAATTCATTAATCATATAAAATGATTAAAATAATAGCTATTATTTATTGTATTTCCTCCTTGCTATTATTATGGAGACAACCCTGGCATAGTGGACAGAGAGATAGATTATTTTTGGATGACAGAGTATGTTACTAAAACATAAATATTACGAATATGTTTCACATCTGCCTTGAATGGAAAAAAATATATATATACATATATATGTATATATGTGTATATATATAAATTTTTTTTCTTTTATAGGATCAAAACTGTCAACAAAGCAACGAAGTGGAATTTGTGATAAAGTTATGGTTCAATCTTGATTTTTAGGGTTTTTTTGGGGGGAGAGGAGACATCAAATAACATATTCATATATTAATGGAAACCTGGAGAGGCCACAGATTAATTATGTATGTCCTTCCTGTCTCCTCTCCAACTGGTAGGCCAGTGATTCAAACAAGGCTTGTCGTGATCTTATGAAAAGGTTATAAAAACCTAGACTACTGAGCTCTGAACTCTGAGGAATGGGTCAGTAGCATAACAAATATAAGACCCCCTTCTCCTCTCCATTGTTTTCTTATCATCTCCATTATACTCGTTGATGTCACCAAGTTCCCAGGGGGATTTAAATTTCAAGAAAAAGAAATGGTCGGACATGGTTAAGGAAATGTTTATTAAAAGCCTCAGAAAAAAGAGAAAGAGGAGATCAGTGAATTGGGCATGCAACTTAAAAAGCTAGAAAAAGAAAAAATTAGAAATCCCCAATTAGATACTAAATTAGAAATCCTGAAAATTAAAGGAGAAATTAATAAAATTGAAAGCAAGAAAACTATAGAATTAATCAATAAAATGAAAAGCTGGTTTTATGAAAAAAAAAAACACAATAAAATAGATAAACCACTGGTTAATTTGATTTAAAAAAAGAAAGAATAAAACCAAATTACTAGTATCAAAAATGAAAGGGGTAATTTCACCACCAATAAAGTGGAAATTAAAGCAGTAATTAGGAACTGTTTTGCCCAACTGTATGCCAATAAATTTGACAATCTAAATGAAATTGATAAATATTTACAAAAATACAAGCCGCCCAGGTTAACTGAAGAGGTAATAAAATCTTTTAATAAGCCCATATTAGAAAAAGAAGTTGAACAAGGCTTTAATGAACTCCCTAAGAAAAAATTCCACAGGGCCAGATGGGATTACAGGTGAATTCTACCAAACATTTAAAGAACAATGAATTCCAATATTATACAAATTATTTAGAAAAATGCGTGAAGGAGTTGTACCAAATCCATTTTATGATACAAATATGGTGGTGATACCAAAATCAGGCAGAGCAAAAACAGAGAAAGAAAATTATAGACCAATTTCCATAATGAATATTAATGCTAATATCTTAAATAAGATATTAGCAAGGAGATTATAGCAAGTGATCACCAGGATAATACACTATGACCAGGTGGGATTTAGATCAGGAATGCAGGGCTGGTTCACCATTAGGGAAATTATGAGAATAATTAACAACATCAATAAGAAAACATACCAAAATCATATGATTATCTCAATAGATGCATAGAAAGTTTTGACAAAATACAGCACCCATTCCTAATAAAAACACAAGAGAGCTTAGGAATAGGTAGAACGTTCCTTAAAATAATGAGCAGTATTTACCTAAAACCATCAGCAAGCATTATATGTAATGGAGATAAGTTAGAGGCCTTCCCAATAAGATCAGGAGTGAAACAGGGATGTTTGTTATCACCTCTATTATTTAATATTGTACTAGAAATGTTAGCTATAGCAATCAGAGAAGAAAAAGGAATTAAAGGAATTAGAATAGGCAAGGAGGAAACAAAACTATCACTCTTTGCAGATGATATGATAGTATACTTAAAGAATCCTA